>NW_005842305.1:514409-551309 GCF_000455745.1 Alligator sinensis | reverse complement strand
ATGGGAAAGGACATAGTGCAGGAGAATCCCTGTTGTGTTGTGGTCCATGATATAAAACAAATTTGAGGATACGATTGCAATGATCTCCATTCATTGTTCACAGCTGAGGCACTTAGCCTGTGTTGGTAGGGTGCACCATGAATGCCTCTTGGCTCTGGAAATCACTTGTTCTCCATCTTCAAGGGATTAGATTTATTATCCTCCCTGACTCACGTTCAGGCTTGCCTGTTTTTGTTTCAGTCATTTAGGAAGTTCTCTGGTGGAGGAGCTCCATCATTGTTTGCATGAACACCGTGTGCCCCTGGCGGCTGGGGGGGCATGGCAAGCTCCCACAGGTGGCAGTGGGACTGTCGGTAGTGGGACTGTGACAGCAGCAAATTGCAAGCTCCCGCAGGTGGCCACAGCACTGTTGGCGGCAGAGGGGGAGGGGTGGCGAGCACCAAGCAGTGGTCAGCAACCACCTGCAGATGCTGCTGGCAGCTTCAGCGTCAGCCAGTGGCAATGGGGGACTGCCCGCAGATGCCACTGGTGGTGTCGGTACCAAGGTGGGGGGGACGAGCAGCGACTGCCTGCAGGCACCACCGGCAGTGTTGGCAGCACCTTTTTGCAGGAGGTGCACTGCCAAGCTCAGGGGGTGTACATGCACCCATGTGCACCCCCTACGCATTACCAATGATTGTTTTTTGGCAGGTAATTTTAGTCAGACTCCCAAGGGCAAGCTGCACACTACCTCATGCCTGACTGACTGCACTGCAGAAGCTATGATAGGATCCTAAGCCATGACCAGGACTCTCAGGGCTAGATGCAGTACATGCAGAGAACATAGAGATTGCCACTGCCCCACAGAGCTCAGAGAAGTCTCTTATTTTTTTTCCTCCTAATGTGACTTTTGACATGGAGAAGCACAGAGCCTTTAGCTGGTGCAGCACTCCAGTATGTAGGAATTGTATACCCCAAAGTATTTAGAAGGATTTCTCTACATAGCATCTATATTGTTACATAAACTGAAAGCAACAAACAAACTTTGTCATCGGGCCCGGACACCAAAGGAGGCACATGAGCCCACAGGCAGCGCACATGAGCCCCTGGCTCCCCTCGACCACAGCACACATGAGTGGTGGATCTCCTGTGAATGAAGAGGAAGTGGCATCGGTAAGTGGGGTAAGTAGCAGTGAGCAGGGAAGGGATGAAGAGCAGGGCCAGCTGTAGGGGATCGGGAAGGGTTTTTCCACCCTCCCATCCCCCTATAGTGGTGCTGGCCTGGAGCCTTGCTTCCGAGTCATGCAAACAGGCCAGGCAAACAGGCGTGCTCTTCAGGGACATGCCAGACTTTGCAAGGGAGTTTGCACAGGAGAGGCCTGAACTCTAAGAGGTGGCAGCTTCAGCTGGAGACCTCAGGTGAGTAAAAGAGTAGTTGTCTTTCAATGGGGGTTATGACAAAGAGCGTAGTCAGGGACCCTGCCTCAGCATCGCCTTCTACCCAGGGCTCAGCTGAGGCCTCCATCCAGACAGCGCCCTTGGATGGGTCAGCAGCACCCTGCCCCCTGTCTGTGGGGGTTATCTGGTGGGGCCTCTGGAGCCTGGGAGTGACAGGGGGGCCACGAGTCCCCTCACCTTTCCCACATGTGTCCTGCTTGAGGCCCTGGAGGGGCAGGTAAGGGAACTCCAGGCAGAGGTTACCAGGCTGCGGGGGAATGAGGGCTGCAGAGGATGAGATTGATGGGTACTTTCATTCTCTGCAGGATCAGTCATCTGGTGGAAAGCCAACACAGGAGGGACTTGATACAGAGGAATGGAAGATGGTCACTTCCAGGACCAGGCATTGTGCTGTTGAGACATCTGTTCCCCAGTTGCACTGGGGAAGCTATGAGGCCCTGGCAGCACTGGAGGACAGTAAAGTGGAGGAAGCCATAGCCCCAACCATCACCAAGCAGAATGAGGGTTAGCTGGGCAGCTGAAGGAAGAGATGCTGAGTGGCAATTATGCTTAGGGGCAATCAACATGGGTTCATTAGAGGCAGGTCCTGTCAGACCAACCTGGTGGCCTTCTATGACCAGGTCACAAAATCCTTGGATGCAGAGGTAGCAGTGGACGTAGTTTTTCTGGACTTTAGGAAAGCCTTTGACACTGTCTCTCACCCCATTCTCATTAAAAAACTAGGAGACTGTGGTGTCAACACCTACACAGTCAAATGGGTCACTAGTTGGCTGGAGGGCCACACCCAGAGAGTGGTGGTGGGCGGGTTTTATTCAATCTGGAGGGATGTGGGCAGTGGGGCTCTGCAGGGCTCGGTCCTTGGGCCCGCACTGTTCAACATCTTCATCAGCTACTTGGACGAGGGGGCAAAAAGCACCCTGTTCAAATTCACAGATGACACCAAGATGTGGGGAGAAGTGGGCACGTTGGAAGGGAGGAATAGGCTGCAATCGGACCTAGACAGGTTACAGGGGTGTGCGGATGAGAACAGGATGGGTTTCAACACTGACAAGTGCAGGGTACTGCACCTGGGGGGGGAAGAACCAGCAGCATACCTACAGGCTGGGGAACTCCCTTCTCATCAGTGCAGAGGCAGAAAAGGATCTTGGAGTCATTATTGATGCCAAAATGAACATGGGCTGACAGTGTGGGACGCGGTCAGGAAGGCCAACCATACCTTGTCATGCATCCACAGATGCATCTCAAGCAGGTCCAAGGAGGTGATCCTCCCCCTTTATGCGACACTGGTCAGGCTGCAGTTGGAGTACTTCATCCAGTTCTGGGTGCCGCACTTCAGGAGGGATGTGGACAACATGGAGAGGGTCTAGAGGAGGGCCACCCACATGATCAGGGGGCAGCACAGCAGGCCCTACAAGGAGAGGCTAAGGGACCTGAACCTGTTCAGCCTCCACAAGAGAAGGCTGAGGGGGGATCTAGTGTCCATTTACAAACTAGTCAGAGGGGACCAGCAGGCATTGGGGGAGTCCCTGTTCCCCCAAGCACTACCAGGAGTAACAAGAAATAACGGTCACAAGCTGGCAGAGGGTAGTTTCAGGCTAGACATCAGGAGGCGCTACTTCACAGTCAGGGCAGCTAGGATCTGGAACCAACTTCCAAGAGAAGTGGTGCTGGCTCCTACCCAGGGGGTCTTTAAGAGGAGGCTGGGTGAACACCTTGCCGGGGTCGTTTGACCCCAGTACTCTTTCCTGCCATGGCAGGAAGTCGGACTTGATGATCGGCTCAGGTCCCTCCTGACCCTACCAACTATGAAACTATCAGTCATTGTAGTGGGTGACTCCCTCCTAAAAGGAACAGAGGGACCCATCTCTCGCCCAGATCCCATGGCACAGGAGGTGTGCTGCCTGCCTGGAACCTGGATCTGGGACATCACTGCAAGGATTCCTGACCTCATCTGGACCTCCAACTACTATCCCATGATCCTCATCCATGTGGGCACAAACGATGCAGCCAGGAGTAGTCCTAACCATATCATGAGTGACTATGGAGCTCTGGGGCCCAGGTTTAGGAAGACCAGGGCACAGGTGGTCTTTTCATTGATCCTCCTGGTCAGCGGTCATGGTCAGCATCACAACACCTGCATCAAAGAAGTCAACCTGCAGCTCCACAGTTGGTGTCGTCATGTGGGTTTTGGCTTCTTCAAACAAGATCCTCACTTCAAGAAAAGGTGCATCCTGGGACATGATGGTCTTCATCTCTCTTTGAAAGGCAAGAGTTTGTTCTCTTACAGGTTGGATGATCTCCTATACAGGGCTTTAAACTAGGTTTGTTGTGGGATGGGGATGCAGATGACAGAGAAAATATAAGATCAACAAACTTCAAGCCATGTGCTAGAACAGCCCATGTAAGTACTAAGGGGCCTGATGGGCATCAGGACGAGGGGGTACCAAGTGCACCCATCGGGGGGTTCAAATGTCTCTATACTTATGCTAGGAGCATGGGGAATAAGCAGGAGGAACTTGCACTCCTGCTTGCAAACAAGAACGTTGATTTAGTGGGGCTAACTGAAACTTGGTGGGACCCTACCCGCAATTGGGCAGTGAGCATTGAGGGCTATAGGCTGTACAGACATGATAGAGTAGGGAGAAAAGTGTGTGTGTGGGGGGGTGCTCTCTTTGTGAAGGAGCAATATACATATTCCGTAATCAAGATGGGACCAGAGGAGGGCAAACTGAGGTACTGTGGGTTAGATTGCAAGGGAGTCAGGGGGAAAGGGACTTGGTAATGGGGGTCTACTACATGCAGTAGGATGAGTTGTACCTGGAATTCTCCATACAGCTCTCAGAAGCCATATGATCAAGGGACATGGCTGTCATGGGTGACCTAAACTACCCCAACATCTGCTATGAGTAGTCAGCCAGATCTAACCATTCACGTAGGTTCTTTAACCTGAATACAGGATCTTCACCTAACACAGGAGGTATACGGTCCTGTAACATGGAGCAAGCTCGGGGCCAGACCTCATGCTGGCCCACTCCCCTGTCACCATGGACAATCTGCCCAGTCTCACCTGCCATGACTTTGTTGTTTCCATAACTGTTGGTATAATGTGGGAGACTGCCCGTTAATGCCTCAATGCCAGGGGGCACTATCTGTGGCTCTGACCTCCCCTACACTGCAGCCCATGCCTCACAGATGGCATGACAGTTCTTAACATCCCAAGCCCGACAATGGGCCCCATAATCTTGCAGTCAGGACCCAAACTGGATCCCTCCAATCGGACGACCTATTCCACCCTCATTCTGGGCTGCCTAGCTCCCTGAACTCTTCCCCCACTCAGGTGTGGTCCCCCTGGGACCTTTGGCCACACAGACCCTGGGCTCACCTCCAAGGCCAGTTGGAACCCCAGGTACTCATCCCTTGTGGTGGGCCCCTGGCCCTTTTAACCCTTCTGATCCTAACCCCAGCATGGACCAGTTGAGGGTGCCTCAAGTCAGGCTTCTGAGCATTGAGCCTACTCTCTCTAACACAGGTCTACCTTCTTGGCCCTACTATGAGGTTACCCACCCGGTTGTGGGAGCTAGGGTTATTAAGGTGCCCAACCCACCTTTCATTGGGGTGGTAACTGGCAGGCATTTTCTGGGGGCTCCCACACTGTGAGGAGCCCCACTAGGCCGCCCATCCCCAGCATGGTACAATTTTAGGTCATGCCCAGGACCAAGAGCCTCCTATCCATCCCTGTAAGCTCAATGCTAAAGGGCAACCAGCATGGATTCATAACAGGTAGATTCTGCCTGACTAATCTGGTTTCATTTTATGACCAGGTCACACAATGCTTAGATGCAGAAATTGAGGTAGATGTCATCTACTTGGATTTTAAGAAGGCCTTTGATAAGGTGTCTCATTCTATTCTCACATATAAACTGAGTGACTGTGACGTAGATGATTACATGGTCAGGTGAGTGGGAAATCGGCATAGGGGGTCACACCCAGACAGTGGTGGTGGATGGGTCAGTATGGACCTGGAAAGATGTGGGCAGTGGAGTCCCACATGGCTCAGCCCTTGGACCGGTGCTGTTCAATGCCTTCATCAGTGACTTGGATGAGGGCGTGGAAAGCACTTTGTCTAAATTCGCAGAGGATACCAAACTATGGGGTAAAGTTAACACACTAGAGAGTAAGGAATGAATTCAGATAGATCCTGTAGAGGTTGGAAAAGTGGGCGAAACAGAATAGCATGCAGTTCAATAAGGACAAGTGCAAGGGGCTGCACCCAGGGCGAAGGAATCACCAGCATGCTTACAGGCTGGGGGATGATCTTCTCAGCAGCACAGCAGCAGAAAGGGATCTCAGAGTCATTGCTGACCCCAAGATGAACATGAGCTGTCAATGTGACGAAGTGATCAGTAAAGCTAACCACACTTTATCATGCATTAGCAGGTGCATAACAAACAGGTCCAGGGAGGCAATACGTCCCCTTTATGCTGCATTGGTCAGGCCACAGTTGGAGTACTGCATCCAGTTTTCGATGCCACACTTCAGAAGGGATGTGGACAACCTCAAGAGGGTTCAGAGGAGAGCCATTTGTATGGCTAGGGGCCCACAGGCTAAGCCCTATGAGGAGAGATTGAGGGCCCTGGATCTCTTCAGCCTCTGCAAAAGAAGACTGAGAGGTGATCCGCCTACAAATTCATCAGGGGGCAGCAAGGAATAGGAGATGCTTTGTTTACCAGGGCACCCCTTGGAGTAACTAGGAACAATGACCAAACTGAAGGAGAGCAGATTTAGGGTAGACATCAAGAGGAACTTCTTTACAGTAAGGGTTGCCACAGTCTGGAATGGGCTTCCAAGGGAGGTGGTACTCTCCACTAACTTGGGGATCTTTAAGAGGAGGCTAGACATGCACCTGGCCAGGGCAGGGGGTTGGACTCGGTGATCTGCTAAGGTCCCTTCCAACCCAAACATCTATGAATCTATGACAATGTTGTGAAACAAGAGAATAGAAAGACCCCGTTTGCAGGTAATCTTTTATCCAGAGTCCTAAATCCCTCCCTCTCCTCACAACAGCTACAGAGCACATTGCAAAACCAGAGGTCAATGTCCAGTACTTCAAAAGAAGGTGAAAAAAGCCCTCAAAGCTGATAAAACATTCACGAGGGAAACATTACATTACATCATGCATAAGTAAAATTTAAGACTTCATAATGAATGACAGAAGCACATTTGGTAATAATGCACCATTCTGAAAAAAAAGTATCATGTCTGTTTAATTAATTGCTAATTCACAAAGGGTTTGCCCCTGCTTAGACTGAAGTTAGTGGGAAACTCCCACTGGTTTCAAAGGTGCAGTATCAGACCCCCAAACCTTGGGCTTTCTAATAACCAGTGTTAATTAGCAATGTGCAGCAGAATCTGTATTTAACGCATCACCAGATCTCTTCTCATGCTGTATTTTTTTATTTGATTGTTACCTGATACATTTTTAAGAGAGAATATTGCTGGTTTAAAGCTGTGAGGCACATTGGATATAAAATGCAAAGACTGACATAATAAAGAAAAAAGACTGATTAATTTAGGGGTTACCAAAATACCAGCCCATTTGCATTTCTTGTCTAATTTAATGGTTCCTCTGTGCCTTCCCTCCCCCCGCTCCCCACACACAACAAGGGTTCACACAAACCATAAAAATGTTTAATTAAATGTGTCTATAAAATATTACTTTCCCCCTACTCTTATTACATCTGAAAAGTTTTACAGGGGGGTTGTTATTTACAGGAAAATACTTTTGTTTTTTCATATTTCTGGTGTATGTGAATTATGGAAATAAATCAGAGTGCAAACATTCATCCATTAGAAAGTAAGAAATCAAATGTGTATGTTTGGGGATTACCTCTAATATTCTCATCAGAGGATTTGTCTGATGTTTGCTGGTAACGTTGCGACACGCTGACTCTAAAGCTGATCTGAATTTCTAATCATTAGTTGGGGGTCAGATATTCTAAGCAGAAGCAGTTTATTTTTCTGTAAGTAGGACCAGATTTTAGCAGCTGTATCTCTCAGTGCTGCAAAACTACATCACGAATGGGCAGGTTGCAGTAAGGAGTGTGTAAAGATTTTATCATTGTTTTGAAATTGTCCAGAGGAGGGCCACCCACATGATCAGGGGGCAGCAGGGCAGGCCCTACGAGGAGAGGCTGAGGGACCTGAACCTGTTCAGCCTCCACAAGAGAAGGCTGAGGGAGGATCTAGTGGCCTGTTACAAACTAGTCAGGGGGGACCAGCAGGCATTGGGGGAGTCCCTGTTCCCCCAAGCACTACCAGGAGTGACTAGAAATAATGGTCACAAGCTGGCAGAGGGTAGATTCAGGCTAGACATCAGGAAGCATTACTTCACTGTCAGGTCGGCTAGGATCTGGAACCAACTTCCAAGAGAAGTGGTGCTGGCTCCTACCCTGGGGGTCTTTAAGAGGAGGCTGGATGAACACCTTGCTGGGGTCATTTGACCCTAGCAACTATGAAACTATGAAATAATGAGGTACAGGGCTAAAAGCAAGCTGCAAGATTCATCTTGACTAAATAGACATGGGGCGCGTCCACATGAGAGCGCATGTGCCCCTTGCCCCACCTCAAAGGGGTTCCTGCACAGGCATGTGCAGGAACAAAAAAATGTGACCCCTGAATATCCAGGGGTCTAAAAAAGGCAAAATATAAAAATTTGTGTGGGGGCTGAACCCCTTGTTGGGGGGCTGAACCCTCTGTTGGGGGCTATACCCCTTGTTTGAGAGTTGAACCCACTGTTGGGGGCCTGTACCCCTTGTGTGGGGGCTGAACCCTCTGTTGGGGGCCCATACCCCTTTTGTGCAGGTTGAACCTCCTGTTGGGGGCCCATACCCCTTGTGAGAGGGCTGAATCCCCTGTTGGGGGGGGACCAAACCCCTTGTGTGGAGGCCAGCACCCTGTGGGAGTGCAGCAAAACATGTATTCATGAATTCATGAAACATGTATTTAGAGTTCACTTTATTATTATGATAAGAGACTTGCTTTAACACTGTAAGATATATCAGTAAAACATTGTCCAACTGATTGCTGTCTCTGTCTTGCTCCCTGTCTTTATAGTGGTCTTTTGTTTTACTTGTGGAGGAACATGGATTTGGGGGTATTTTACAGAGTGACTTTGGGATTTTTTTTATCAGGGATTTTTCAGTTTTCCAATACGGAACACCAGAAAACCCTGTAACCCCAGTCCACTGGCAGCTGGCCCAGAGGGGCAGATGCCTCTGTTAGCTCTAGTTCCCATCTGAGTCTAGCAGGTGCACAGCAGGTCACAGCCAGGCAGCAGCCCCTACTGCCAGACTGCTGCAGTGGGTAGAGGGTGCAAGGAACTCTCAGGGCTGCTTTAGCAGTCCAGCTGGCACAAGGGGTAGTGTCCCCAGGCACCAATTGGCTGGGCCCCAGAAGCTCCTGAGAGCTAGTAGCCTTGACCTACTTGCCAGGGAGGCTTTTTATACTGCTGGGACCAGGACAGGGCAGTTTTTTATACTGCTGGGGACAGCATAGGTGCTGGCCCTGGGCTTTGTCTCCCCCTGGCTGAAGATCCGGGAGGAGCCAGGCAGGGTTATTTTGCCCCAAGTGGCACAATTTGCTCCACAACAAAGTACATGTCTGAGCACCTGTGCTGAAACAAAAAGCCCCGGCTCAAATTTGCACCGCTTCTATTTGAGCTGCTGCAAGCGCACATGCTTGCATGTGTGGACTTGCCCATGGAAGCCTGTGATGTCATTTCTGTTTATTCAGGCCTCATTCTATCAAATGATTAATGAGGGAGGTTAGAAGGTTACACACCCATGACTTACACCCTGAGTTCAGAAGAGTTCAAGCAAAGTTAGATTTTGCAACCAATATGTCGGCTTAATTTTTAATTATCTTGCATGTTTTAACTTCAATTCACACTACAAGTAAAATTTTGTAGTAAGAGGAGCTGACTGAATCATCCTCCATAAGATACCAGATAAAATGCATCCTTCCCTACCCTTATCTTTGCTAGCCTTGATGTTTACTGTCCCAGACATAGGTACTCATAAGTAGTATCAGGGAAGTAAGTACGAATGCTATCCATTGTCACTAAATTACAAAGGAGATTTTTTTTTGTTTACTTCAGTAGGAAGACAGCAGGACATTGGGAAAGTCTTGGTAAATGAGTAACCCAGGAAATATTATTTCTGATACTGGGTGGTGACAATGCTAAAGTTACTAGCACAGAAAAAAAAGTAACTGCAAGGAAATAAAGTAGAGGTGAGAAAGGCAGTTTCAAAAGGTCTAGCATTTTAAACAGATTTTCTTTTTTTTAATGTAAAAATAAGAGTTTTATATAAATAAGCCACATCCCAATCACTTTCACAGAGCTTGCCCTTTTCTTTATGTGTATTTCCTAAGATATAATAATGTTTATTTGATATTGGAAGCATTTGTCTAAGATTTACACTGTACTTACTTATTTAGCCTGCTCTCTTGTTTCTCTCCCCATAATCCAAAAGCAACAGCACCCCAGCCTCTTCTTTTATGTGGCTCTGAACACCTGGCAGCAATTTCTTGCTGAACATAATTAGCCTTTAATTAGCATCAGTTTTTTTGTCACCTGCATGTCTCTGGAATTTGCAGTTTGCTCAGTTAGCATGCACTGAACCCTTCTTCCCTCCCCATTGGCAGAGAGCAGAAAAGCAGCCTTTTGCCTTTGCCTGCCAAGCGCTTGGGCTGAGTTTGATCCAGGGTCACACAAGCACTCACAGGAAGCTCATTTCTTGCAATGATTCCTCCCTGTCAGTGTGAATGTTGTATGTCCTTATTTAGTGGATCCTGCTGTGAGATTCTTGTTCTTGCTACAGGGGATCCTACAAACAGCCAAATAAACCAACCTTCCCTCATCTCCTCCTGTCTTGATTACTGAGGACAGCCCAGACAAAGGTATCTAATGATGCTGTTGTGGACAGAGATGGTTACTCTTTTGCACCTAACAAAAAGGCTTCTTGCAGGTCAGGAGTATTCCTCAGAGCATGTTGGAAGAAAGATAACACCAGCCATTTTCGCATGCAGGGTCCTGCCTTCTGAAACATTATTCCCAAAGCATAGGTAATACAACAAGGCTGGCCATAGTGGTTCAACATACCCCACCAGTAATTGTAGTGTAATAGGAGGTGGGCAAGTGGGTGCAAAGTTAGGAGAGGCACTGGAATCACCTCTACCCCTACCCCCATGGAGTCCACACCCAGGCAGCAAGCACAGCCCTATGGTTTAACCATGCCAGGAACTCTAAAACAGCCCCTGGCTGCCGCTGCTGCTGCTACTTTAAGAGCAACAGCTGGGGCAAGCACAGGATGGTGGCAGCAGGAACAGCAGCGCAACAGCACAGTAGTCTTACCCATGCTTAGTTCCCAGCATGGGTGAGACTACTGTGTCTCCCCATCCCAAGCAAAAAGGTTTTCCCAGGTTGCCATCTTTGATTGTTATGGCTCTGCCAGTAATGCCAGCCTGGTCTGTTTGTCCATCTCTTAAAAATATCTTTGTTTCATAGTGCCCTACCATCTTCTCTTTCTACTGTTTCCGTCCATGAAGCATTATGGACATCAGCCATGTAACAATGCCTAGTTACAAAGAAAAGTGGAGGAAACTCACACTTGCCATTTCTAGTTTCATCTTATTTCATTTGCAATAGCTATCAAGGTCTAGATACACATTGTTAATGTATGTACACATGCACATGTACACTTTTTCCTGTATGAGGAAAGCTCCACCACCTTCTGTCCCATCTTTCCCATATCACTAGTCCTTTCACATACATCTTTCTGTGTATTCATGCAACATCTAACAGTGGGGCTAAAACAATAGCCTAGGGGCCAGTTCCATCTCCTCCAGCCTACATCATGGCTACAAGGAAAGTTTCTCTTTCATCCTGGCTTGGAAATATGTCTCCTTGAGCAAACCTCTGCCATTTTTAAACAAAAGTGTTGAAATCCATTCCATTGTTCCAGAGAGTGGAGGTAGAGGGATATTGGCTTCCCTACTGTGTCTTCTGCAGCCCCAGAAACAGCTCTGATGTGAGCCAGTAACAATACTAAAAGTTGTCCTTCCTGGTGTCCTTCCCTCTGTTGTTTTGTATTGGGTCAGCAGAAGGGAACAGAACAAAGCAGAGATCAGTGATGGCCCTTTCTTGTGCTTGCTGTTTGGCAGAGGAGCTTGGACACTCTGGGGGCCTACAGATGTTCAGGCCCCTGCTGTAACTCATGGTGCTTTACATAAGGCGCCATGAGTTAGAGCCTTGCCCTTCCTCCCCTCAACTAACAGAGATTTGTCTGTTGGGCTGGTGGGGATTGAGCCTGCCTGCACTGGTCCTCTTGACCAGCAGGCAGGGGTGCTCTAGCAGCCTCCAAGGAGGTTGCTGAACCACCCCTCTCCCAGGCCCCTCCGCCCCCACCCAGCTCCAGGCCTATTAGCAGGGATGGAGGGGGGACACAAGCAGCACAGCGCTGCTGGCTAGGCTCTGCCTAGGCTGAACTGGAGGTGGGGGTGGGTTGGAGTTGAGCCTCCTCACTTTGTAGGCCCCCCCAGCTACCACAGCTGGGGTACTAGGGGGAGCTGAGCCAGGTCTGTAAGGTGAGGGGGGTCCATTCCCCCCCTCCAGCTCATGCTGAGCAAAGCAGAAGGCAGTTGCAGCTGCCACTCTCAAGAGGTCCAGCCAGAGCTGAAGGGGTGGGCGGGGGGAAGGGGTTATGATGGAATAGAGCCTTCTCACCTTGCAGGCCTGGCCCAGTTTCTCTGCCCCACCCTCCCCGCCCAGTACTCCAGCAGAGGGGCTTCATTCCACCCTTCCCCTCCAGCTCAAGCTGGGCAAGCTGGTAGCTCTGTGCTGCTCACTTCTCCCTCCCCTGCTGGCTGACAGCCCTGAACCCAGCATGAAAAATTAACCCTCAAGGGAACACAAGTTCCCTAAGATGCTCTAAAGCAGAGCTCCTTAATACAGGGATGGGCAAAGTCTGGCACATGGGCTGGATCCCGTCAGCAGTGGACTCCATTTCTCAGCTGTCCCTGTGCACGGCTGGAGCCATTTTTCATGGAGACCCCAGCCACAGCTGTGTGTGAAAGTGCAAGGCTGGGGTTGCCATCGAGACTAGTCACGCTAGCAGGGCATGTGGCAGAGCAGGGCAGGGGGCTGCTCTGGAACCACTGGGATCTTGTGATGGGGGCAGCTTGCTCCAGATCCAGGGCAGAGCTGTGATCTGTAGCCTGCATGCTCTAGGCAGGGGTGCACAGGCTAGGGATTGTGGCTGTGCCCTGACTCCTTGTGGCAGTGACAGCCTGGTCTGGAGCAGGGGCAGAGCCACAATCCTTTGCCTGCACGCCCCTGCCCGGAGCATTCAGACTACAGATCGTGGCTCTGCCTTGGCTCTGGAGCAAACTGCCCCCATCGCAAGATCCCAGCAGCTCTAGAGCAGCCCCCTGCCCTGTTCTGTTGTGTGCCCTGCCACCATGGCTGGGGCCAGTCTCCATGACAACCCCAGCCTTGTGCTATCACAGCGCAGCTGCAGCTGGGGTCTCCATGAAGACTGGCCCCAGCCATATGGGCAGGGATTGCTGGGAAATGGCTACTGGCCAGATCGCCCATTTTGCCCACCCCTGATTTAATACTTGATTCAACAAGGGTTAACTTTTTACATGATTGGTCATTTTAAAAGCATTCTGCAGCCCTGCATGTGTGCTAGGTCACGGCTGTAGAGCACTTTTTTCAGGGGGCGGATCAGGCAAAAAATGTCACTTATGTCTGCACCCATTGGATCTGCTCCTGACTGAGACCCCTGGCAGCTATGGTAGCGAAAATATCAAATAAGTACATAGGCATCCTCCTCATATGCATATTGTTCTGCATAGCTTTTTGAGCTATTAATTTTAGTTTCCTGATTAATTGTGTGCATTAGATGTAACATGGTAGTGTTGTGGGAAGTACAAGTGCTATTTTAAGTAAACCAATGTGTTAATCAGGCTGGAAATTTACTGGAGGAGAAGGAATGGGTACATGAAAATGTTTTTAGAGACCTCTGTTTAAAATATGCACACAAGGTAGCTACAAAAATTAGTGCAGGTTTAGTGAACAAACCTGCTCAGAAGACAGGTTCCCCCAAAGACTGCACAGCTGTTCTCTTGAGTTTCTATGAATAAATTAGCTGTGTATACACCAGGGTGATTAGTAAGGATAACTCATAGGATTCTTTCATGATTTCCTACATAAATATATTAGTATCTGGCCTGCAGAGCTGTGCAGATCCTGGAAGGCTATACAAGTTCATTCTATGACCTTCTGATCTATCCAAAGTAAATCCTAGGCTTTTGCAGATATCTACTACCCACATACTCCCTCAAACTTTGCACAGCAATAAATTGCAGGGATGATGATGGAGTCCTCAGGAACCCAATTACTATTCAGAGCAGGCAGAACCAAAAATTAAACCTGTAAGAAGAAAGCCAGAGAACACCTCACTTCAAGGCATAATGGAAAGTAGCTGCTATGGCTGTTGAGTTAAAAATATGTACAGAGCTTTGTGTGCCACTCACTGCATGGCTTATTTACTCTGGTCTGAGCCCTCAGCTTTTCAAAACCCTCTGTATAAAATGGAAGCACCTTCTTTCCTTAAAATGTTCTTTAAAAAGTTAAAAAAATCTTTTCAAACAATGCATAATTCCTCTTCTCTTCATTATCTCCCAGGCACCCATGCTTGCCATTTTGGTTCTCTGTCACAAGCGAGGAAAACAGAGTAGCTAGGAGAAGAGCCTACTAGAATTCATTCTATGTCCAAACCTGGCCACATTCATCAGTAATCCATTGGCCATAAAACATGGAATTTCCTTCTGCATTCTGTCAGCTGACCAGTTTTCTCTTACTTAAACTAAATACAGAGCATACACTCATTATTTGAGATAACTTATTTCTAGTTACCTAAATTGTGGAGCATAATCAGATACTCATATCTATATAACTCTCCTTACAGCCATCACATAATAATAAATGAAACAAGTACTAACAACTGGTTTGGAAGCCTCTCCAATTATTTTAAAAACAAATTCATTTACTTTACAATTCTCCAATGTATAATTAATTAACATTGGGCCATTTCATGCCATGATTTTTTAAGTGGAGGTCCTTATTCCAGTCACTAGAAATACCTGCTTAATGATTATTGTCACAATATGCTTATGAGAGAGACTATGACAGCTTTCTACTTTCACTTATTAGTTTAAATGTAGAGTATCTCCACTAATAACTAATAGCAGTTTTTACATTTTAAATTATTTTGGACTTTGCACTAACTGTTCTTTAAAAGAAAAGACATATGAAATAGTCAGTGATATGATCCAGTTCTGCTGTGATGTCCCTGAAAACCTGGCTAATTAAAAAAGCACATAGTCTGACGTGCATTATGGAATGAGGCAAAGCTCTAGCTCCATTGAAATCAGTTGGAATGAATATGTTGCTATTCGCTCCAACAGAACTCTGATTGGGTCCCAGATTTTCAGCTGGTGTAAACTGGTACAAGCCGTATTGCCTAGAAGACATTGCACAGTGTCACTGCATGACTAAACTGCACGGATGAACAAGCTCATTGCGTATGATCAAAAAGGTTGTAGAAAAGCCAATGTGTTTCTGAAGTCTGCTCCCATTAAAAGGACCTTAAAATGTAGAGCCTGGGAAGTGCAGAACAATGATGCAGAAGACAAGACTAAGATATATTACCTCCTATCTGATGAATCATTTTCTCATACAGTAAGATAGATAGGCTCTCAGCTAATGCAAAAGAAAACACCGAACTTACAGAACATGTTTAGCTGATTAGGTAAAATGCTCTGTACATGCCAACAGTCTTTTTCTCACACCTCAAAGATTTTACGAAGGAAAACCATTTCAAATAGTAACATCCAAATATCTAGAACAGTAATTCTTACAAATGACACGCCATTTTCACCTCCACAATATTCCTGTCATCTAGTGTTTAGTCACATCACATGCTAAGATAAAAGGCAACATTACTGCTTGGCAAATGAAGTGAACTTTCACACCAGCTTATCAATTTATTTTCCTTTTTATATTACAATTATTATTCCTATTGCACAATCATTCTTCAGTGGTTCAGATACTTTATTAACATGCAGGAGCACAGGCTCCTTTATAAGCTGTTAACATTCATTAGCACTTTAGGCCTTAATGCAGAGTAAACCTTTCCTCTGTTCATTGTCATTCACGGCTTGATACTAATTGCATCAAGGGATGTGGACAGAATACACCATTAACAACACTGACGTAGAATTCCTATGCTGGGTTTGCTGGTGCTACGATTTGACATCAGAGCATGCGTCACCGTGGTTATCTGCAGCTGTCCCTGGAGACAGGGAGAAGGCCTAGATGATAATTATTTAAATTTATTTTTTGCTACAAAGGATTCACAAAGGTTTTCATAGCTTTTTTTTGGTTTGCCCTGTGCAATCATGTTGTCATGACTACCAGATATGGACGCTGGACATCAATCTTCTTCCAGTAGAAAGGACTCGAGAAATGACATAACTAATAACTTGTAGTGGGGCTTTGCTGTATGAGAAGAGAGCAATCTTAAAGAAGTATGGTAAAAAATAACAGACCTTTTTTAATCAGAACCAAGACATTGTTTTAACCACTGAGTTATTAAAAATTCAAACCACCCCTCATTATTTTGATAAAGTAATAAATTAGAGGTAAGATGCTTAATCATGGGTCATGACTGCAAAACTTCCATGCCCATTTGAGGGCTGTTGGAGAAGTTAAGTGCCAATTAAGCAATGCATCAGTCTTTTGCTGTCCCTTTGCACAGGGCATAATTTCACCCAATGGCATGCACTTACATTTGTAAGTAAATGTTGTCTAATAGGAACTAGAGTTTGACAATATGCCCCTAAATCTTTAGTTGTTCTGTTTCAAAAGTATCTGTTTTGACAGTTATGTCTCTTGTAAATTTTCTGCAAGTACACGTCACTTGCTTTTATTAAACAGTTATTCAATGTATGGCTTAAACAAACATGTTTCAGACTATTCGTGACTCAGAATAAGCACCACAACTAATACTTTAAATATTCACTATTCATATTGTATGGCTGATTTTTTAAAGTCACATGGTATTGATTTCACTCTCTGAGTATAGTATTTTCACTCTCTCAAAGTGTATAACCTTTTTGCTGGGAGTGCATGTTTGAATGAATATTTGTATTGCATTCAGATTTACTTAATATCCAGAGTCCTTTCTAATTGAACATTTTGTCATCAAGATTTTGTTCTACAAATGTTCATGACAATAACAAATTGCGCACTTTTTATTGAAATGTAAGTTTATAATTTTTTTTTCAGTAGTTGCTGATTTTTATTAATCAACAGTAATGGTTTAAGTTGCTGATAGGCAAAGTAAATTCTGAAGTGGGTTGGAAAATACCCAAAGTAACAAGGTAAACTATTAAGTGGTATCTCCAGACCTACTTATATAGTGACAATCAGGAACATATAAATGGTTTGTAGAATGTGGTACTGTGAGTTAGAATGCAATTGGAAGGGAGCCAAAGTGCATTATAGCTTAGCTTTGTTTGTAATTACAGACTCATCCTGTATCAGATGTCCAGCATTTAATGTTCATTTTTAGACTGCCACAGAAAGAATGATAGTTTGTGGTGATTGGCATGTAAGAGCTTAACGTTTGTTTTTAAAATTACAGTAATAACATTTTACAGTGCACCAACTGTCAAAACAATAAGGTTTTCACATGTCAATACTTTAACTAGGCAAGCAATTGGAAATAATATATTGGCCACAGAATGACAATAATGGAAAGAATTTTGGGATCTTCTAATCAGTGCCAGGTCTGGCCCATGCTTCCTCTAGATCTTTTCCAGTTTTGACCACATATATATCACCCTTGCATATCCAGACAATTACTGGCCCCTCCAATTAATTCCAGGAACCATTGGCTTCAGACCTATATGAATTATCTAGACACATAAGAATCCACAATTGCTGAACACACTCTGCATACCAGAAAATCATCTATGATTATCAATCCCCATTCATGGCCCATCTTTCCCCATTACTAGTTTGCTGTGGCTAGTAAAGCACCCTAGTATTCTGACTCACCTCCTAGCTTCCCAGTCAACATAGGTAGCTGGCAGCCATCACAAGATTCACAAACAGATGAATGGGGTTGAAGGTAAGCCACTGGCACATATAGGTGGGAGGTCCAGTCATAAGTCAGGAGGGAGTGCATGTAAGCTTGCACACGGTCTTGTAAAACCCATGACATGCCTGCATATACACATATCCTACCTCTTCATGCATCTCCTAGTCCTCTTCCAATCTTATCTCTGCATCCATCAACATCCCCATATGCTGCTGGGGATCGATCACCAGCCTTCCTCTTCCTTATCTAAGGAGGCTCCTCAAAATCTGTCCGCTTCCCGGCAGTATCCGAAAACCTTCTGCATCTTCAGTAAGTAGTGGATGTAAGCATACTGGCCCTTTAAGAGGCTTATACAAAAAGGTAATCATGTTGATGAGGTAGAACTGGCTGAAGGCAGTGGGTTAAGAGCAGAGGCTGCAGACAGTTGCGTATTAGAGGTCACCTCTAATTATATCCCTCGCCTTTGTTTATTTATTAATAAAACAAACCTGTTTCTGAAAGATGACTATGGCTCCTTTCCTGAACCCACAACTAATACTTTCTCCATTTCCTGTTGACAGCAAGTGAATATAGGTAAATCTGCATAAATGTGGCAGATTCTCGTGAGGATGTCTCTTAATTACAGATAGGTTGAGATTTTCCAAACTTCCCAAGGATGTTTAGGCATCAGGTTTCCCGTTCTAGTGGGAACTGACTCTTTAAATTCATTTAGCTGGTTTGAAAATCTCATCTCTGGTTCATGAAGAAAGTATCATTCACTAAAAAAACTCTGATAACTATTTTATATAAGGCACTTCCCCATACTTGGAGTCTCGAGAGACACCAACCATGTAAGCACTATGTGAGTCCACACTCTGTACATAACCTGAACCACAATAAATAACAGATAGAAAATGAGAAAACACTGTTCACTGTGATTAATGGAGTCAGAATCGGGCCACAGGGCAAAAACCTATAAACACCTCCCAGGCAACTTCCCTTCTTGGTGACCTGGTCCTTATTTGTAGTTTAACACTGAGACCCTTCGTTCTACGACTACTTTCCTGATGGAAAATTTTACTGAATTGTCTGTCAAAAAATCCATCTCCTTTTCTGTTATACCTAATCCAGCACAAGCAAGGCTGGATGACTAATTATGTTTATGTTTAAAAATGCAGGCATGCTGTCCTTACCAGTTTGTTTAAATCACACTACGTCCCAGTGGCAGCTGCTTACTCAGAGGGAATCCCCCAACATAATATTAGGAAAGCAGACAGATGGCCAACCGCTAGACTCTTTCTCTAGCACTACTTGCATCCAAGTGAACATAACTTGAGTTCAGTGAAGTTCTGCTCAGATGAGCGCTGCTCTGCTTTTGGGCAAAACTGTTGAATTTATCCATTGCCCTGTATCAGGAGAGGTGTGCAATTCTACCATTCAAGCAGGAGCGTACTCTAGCAGGAGTAACATATTTCAGGCTGCTAATTCATGGGGTGTATACTTCCCACAGCATAGCAACACAGAAAGGGGTACCAAGCTAAATCTCTTCTCCTCACTTTTATACCCTTTCCCATCCAGGCCAGCAAGTTGTTCTGTATTTTCCAAAAGCAGAGCTGCAACTTTGGGCTCCTTCCCCCTTTCTCTTCTTCCCTTCTCCATTGCACAAACCAGCCTTTTATGGAAACAGGGTAAATAACATTACACTTCCTACCATTACGTAATTCTACAAATAATCCTAAATGTGCTGTTTTAGAAAATGTCTTCCAGCATTCTTGGCCCGTACATATTATTTTTAAAGAGCATAAAAAGGACTGGCAAAGCTAGACGGCCTCACTTCAGCCCTCACATCCTCAGCACTGGAGAGCTATTAGCTCTGCCAATGAGAAGAATCTGATTGCAGTGCTTGAAAGCCTCTTTCACGTGCAGCAGGGAGACTTTTGTGCTAGAATAGAGAGAGATCTCTA
The DNA here is from genome assembly GCF_000455745.1 of Alligator sinensis. NCBI lineage: Eukaryota > Metazoa > Chordata > Crocodylia > Alligatoridae > Alligator > Alligator sinensis. The sequence continues at coordinate 531,700 of NW_005842305.1, read as the reverse complement.
AGCCTCCCTTATTCTTTTTTCTTTTTTTTTTTCCCAAAGAGGTGATGTCTCATAACTACAATATAGCATGTCTGGGTATTTCTGTTATGTCAGTTATTGTCATGCTATTGAATTAGTTGAACATAATGCTTCACTGAAATAAAGCATCAAACCAAGGACTTCAAAGGCAGGGTTTGATGAAAAATTAGTTAAATACCTTTTTTAAGTGTGTATTTATTTTTCATGGCAAACAATATGCTATAATCCTTCGAAGTCTTTCATCAAGCTAGTGGCAGGCACAAGTCGGATGTAGGCTGAATAGTCAAAATACCCAGCCTACTCCTAAAACTCTGAATGCTCCCATATTGAGAGGCCAGAGTTCCACGGCACTTTTCAGTTGTTTCCCACTACTGTTGTTCAATAAAGCAGCAGTTATTATGCTTTCTAATGTCACTGATTATTTTGGAATTAAATTGTAAAAATAATCAAGGGATTAAGATTGGTACACTCCATGGAGCTCTGCCTTTGACTGAAATTCTACAAGTGGTGTTTCTCCAGATATGTATCACAGATTTGCTCTGCAGACTGGACTGAACATTGTTGCACTTTGCTATCATTTACCAACTGGGCAACAGTATATATCAGAAAAGTAGACAATACATAGCTTCTCTTGATGACCCATACAGAACCAGTCTTACCTCTTCTAACCCTATTCAGAAAGTACTTTGGCATGTGTCTACTTTTAAGCAAACAAGTTATCCAACTGACATTACTAAATGGCAGTCTATATCATCTCCAGTGCTGGTGTGAAATTGAGAATATACTTATTTTTTTACTATCTTATGCACTTTCCCAAGGGAATTCTAAAGTAAATGAATTACTGGTAAATGTTGAATGGAGCACAGCTGTCTGATAACACTGGTTGTAGAAGCAATTCTCTTAGCTTTTGAGCTCTGCCACTGAAATTCAGAAAATTTAAAGAGATTTTCTTTCTGTATCAACTTAATTCTTAAAACAATGTACAGACAGCCCTCAACTTATAACATTTTGAGTTACAACATTTCACGCTTACTAGATTTATAAATTGATATCCTGTTTCAACTTTCTGACATCAGTTTTGACTTTACAACCCTTGATCCGATGCCACACCACACCACGCCAGCGAACAAGTTTGCTGTGTCGCCCATCACCCTGGAGAACATCTTTTCCAAACCTCCTTGGATATTTTATTGAAGAAAGCAGACAAGACTAGAAACTCTGTAGTCAAGACTCCTGAGAAGACTCCAGCTAAGAACCCTTCAAAAAGTCCAGCAAAATCACCTCAAAGAAGTCCTTCCAAATCAATATGATTGCTATTTACAATATAAATACATTCATGTAGTTATATTACTCATCTATAGTTGACTGAATAGAAAATTCTGGGTTATTTTTGGTGAAAATAGGATATCGGGCCTTGGTTCAGGAACCAATCCCCCATTTATAACATTGTTCCTATGGGAAAATTGGTTCTGAGCTATGATGTTTCGACTTAAGACGCAGTTTTTAGGAACCAGTTGTGTCGTAAATCTGAGCTCTGCCTGTATGCCGTTGGTCTGAAACTATAAAGCAGCTCTCTTCAAGTTATATTAAAGCAGGTTACACTCAAAAACTTCACTTATTTTACGGAGTTCAGTCCACCTGGGAAGTAGAAAGTAGTGCCAGAACTAAAGTATTTGATACATCCAGCCTCTTATATAGGTATAATGGCAAAGAAACTGTGCACGATTAGAGATAATAGTTACCCATTTACTCAGATCTCTTTGGTTGCTTATTTCATGCTACCAATGCCATGGGCAACCAGGTCATTCAAGCTGTTAGTAATAGTTATTTGATCTTAGCTCAACTTGGACTTTAATGACTTCCACACTCTCTTTTCTTTTATCACCCAGCCCGTAATATTAAATGTCAGTAATTCAATCGTTTGGTGTGAGACTGAGGGCATGCTTCATAAAGAAGATACCACTGACCAAGAGAAATCCACTTTTGAATTTTAATAGGATGCTGAGGGGGCAGTGATGCTCTAGCTTGTTTCAATTATCCAGGTGGAAACTTCTGGGCACACACACAGAGTCCACAAAGAAATGGAAAAATCAAATGCTCATGTAGTTCAAAGAAGTCCTAGATTCCCAGGGTCTGCTAAAAGACACAAGAGACACATGGACTCCACATCCATATTGTGCATGGCTCATATTTAACAATGAATTGAAACTACTTGTGAATAGGAGCACTGGCATATATTGTATTGAAAATATTGATATATTACAGTGTTATAGTGTATTTTTACCATACCATCTAGTAAGTTTGTCAAAACAAAATTCTTAATGCAGATGGATATCTGCCCTCCACCCCCTAAAATTACCCCTTTGTTTTTTTCAGTGTCATAATCCAAAGGCACTTTAAATTTTTCTTCAAGCTACTTATGGCCAACGTGCATAGCCAACAGGAAAACGTAGGATGAGTTTCTTTAGAAGAGCCACTTCCCCAGCTAAATGGTTTGTTAGTTATGGCTTTGTTTTGCAGTCATTACGCATAAAAAAGTTCTGTTGGTGTCAATTGCCATTTTGCTTGCATAGGGGCTACTATGTTTGGACTCTGATTATTCAAAGCATCTTGAAATGCATAAAAAGGATATGGGGAAACTGAGCTGCATCTCCACGAGCCCACATTTGGTTTGTGGCACCAAAGACCCATTTGCAGTGCTGCAAACCACACACAATGCACATACAGGTGTTCAACACACTGCTAATTTGCAGTGTGGCAGAGGTTTTTTGACACTAGGAGATCCCAGTGTCAAAAAAAACCTGCACCAGAAAAAAAGAGGGGTGGCGCACATGGCAGGAGTGTGCACCACCTGAAACTGGAGCCTGGCTGGCCAGAGCCATGCTCCAGCTGCCAGTCAAGCTCCACAGACTGGATTGCTGCTGCTGGAGCCCTGGGAGGCCCTCAGGACCCCAGGTAAGGCTGCTGGGGCCAGCCCAGGTGCTGACCCCAGCCTCTTCTACCCCACCCAGGGCAACTTGCTTTGCAGGGGCATTCCCCAGGGACAACTAGCAGTGGCACAAATACACGCTGCTGCCAGTTGTTCCCAGGAATGTATGTTTCTGCTCATGGGGACATGCTCTTGGTAGCAATATCAAATTGTCACTAATTCTGAAACCAGTGTTATCCCCCTGCTGATGACAGAGTTGGATTGCCAGGGATGGAAAAAGAAAAAAAAAAACATTTGTGACATTGGATTTTGGTATATTCTGTGTGTAAGTTGTTTTATTTATACAAAAACACCAGCCACGAACAGAGGTCAAACAGCATCCAGGCACCCCCTCCTTTCAGTGATCTCAGCCCACTTCACTGTCTGATAGCCAGGGGATGAAGCTGCTTTAAGAACCAAGTCAGATTTCAGCCTAGGGCAAAGCAGCTGTTTTCATGGCTTCCTTTGCACAGAACACTGCATAACAAAATGCTAACATCGTGTCTCCTTGATTCCCATGCTAAGGAAAAAACATGCAAAAGTAAATAGAACAGAACCACTTAGGCTAGGGACAGCAATTACACATAAACTAGTATGAGTGATCAGAACTGGTCTAAACCTGAAACTGAACAGAAGTTCAGTGCATGTAGGCAGGTTTCAAAATGGTGGTACCCAGTCTAAAACCTGGATTAATGTAGCATAGAAAAACTGATTTAGGTTAAACTAGTCTATTGAACTTCTGTCCCAGATCCCCTCCCGAATCAAGTTAGGTCTCAGTCCCCTAGCATCCCAGGATACTTTGTGGGCCCCTGTAGCCCCCACCCCCCTTGCAGGGCAGGCAAGCTAGCCTCTACCTCATCTGCCCTGGCTAAGCTGGGCTGGCCCTACTCCCAAGTTGTCACAGAGCTGAGGCAGCAAAGCCTCTGCCCTCCAGTGGCCTGCAGGGGTACCGGAGGTAGGTGAGGAGGGAACTGAGCCCCTGGCCTCCCAGCTGGGGTCTCCACAGCAGGGGCCAGGCCTGCATAACAGGGGCTTTCCCCCTTGCTGCCTGGCTCAGCTGGGCTGTAGGACTGCCCCAGCCCTGCTAACCCTCATCTCTCAATCTGTCAGCTGTGGGGGAAGCGGTGGGGAGGGGGAAGGAGGAGGAACAGAGCCCCTGTCCTGGGTCCTTCCCAGTTGGGTATATTCCCACCCCCCAAACACACTTGGTAACACAGTGAGGTCCAGGGCTGCGGCCATATGGCAGGGCTCCTCCTGCCCACCCCACCAGCCACTGCCCAGCACCACTAACAGGTTCTTGCCTGGGCCTGTCATCAGCAGGGGTCAGGCAGCAGCAGCAGCCCCCTCCCACCAGTGCTGGCTGGCTCATGTGGGCAAATGGGAACAGGGCTGGGCCCCTGCAGTGGGGGCATCTGCTCTTCCACCAGTACACAATGCCCCCGAACCTTAGGGAATGCGGCAGTCACAATGTCCTTAGGATTTGTGGGGGAGGGGTTCACACACCCCTAAGCCCTAGGGATCAGATCAGCCATGTTCCTTAGAGTCCAGGGGTTTCACGCACCCTCAAGCCCTAGGGATCGCAGAAGCTGCAATACCCATAGTCCAGAGGTTTCACACACCCCAGACCCTGGGAATCATGGTAGCCATGATCCCTAGGGCTTAGGAGTGTGCAAAACCTCCTGAATCTTGAGGCTACTATGATCCCTAGGGCTTGGGGGTTTTTCACTGGGCACGGGGCACTGGTGGGGGAGCAGATGCCCCTGCTGTGTGGTCTCAGCCCCAACCCCAACCCCCCACCCCAAGAGCCAGCCAGCATTAGTGGTGGGGGAGCACCTGGCTGCCACTGAGAGCTGTCTGCTTGTGGGGGACAGGGGGACACAGGGATAGGTAGAGAGGAAGGCTGGCCAGTCAGGGGTGGCCTGCCTGCTGGGAGGTGTGCTTGAGAACCCCCAGCTTGCTGGCCTCGGCCAGTGCAGGCACCCAGCTTCGAACACCCATGAAAGGGGGAAAGTCTGTTTTGTTCCCTCCAAACCTAACCTAGGGCCCCTAGAGTAAAATGCGAAACTTAAGAGTATTTCTGCCTCAGGCTTTTTGAAACTCTGTACTTAGCCTTGGTGACACTAGCCTTAACAGTATAAAGAAGAGAAAAAAGAAACAGATCTGGCAAAAATAAAACACTGAGAATGAATACTGAAAATGCAAGTTCCAGAGTTAAAAACAATAAAGTTTTGCTTAGTAGATTCATGGAATCAAGCCAAGACTAACCCTATTCATGGTTTTTTAAATTACATTTAATTAAATTGGACAGCAAGTTTTGCACTGGTTTTCTAAATACCTAGCAACATTAGCAATATGATTCCATGAAAACGAAGCCAAATAGGAATTTGCAAGCAAGGAAGAAAATGTTCAGACTTCCAGGAATCAAGGACTTGTTGCCAACATTTTGCCCCTCTCTTCTCCAACATCCTAATTCTAGCTACATGCACAAAAAAATCCTTCCGCTGCACTTGAAATTTTTGATATTGCATCTGAAAAGTGAAAGCATAACTTAATTGGATTCCCAATTCCAGCATGACATGGGAAGACAGGAATTGGAACTATTTATATTCATTAGCCAAGAACCATTGCATTGTGTGTATCCATTTACTGGTTTTCTAATCGGGTCTCCTAAGCAATGTTTATCAGTTTGGGTTAATCACAATCAGTGTCACCTTAGGATCACTTTGCTTCTGAAAAACTGCATCCTGCATAGTCAGAAAGCAACGTTGCTCTTCAGTGACTGGCATTAACTGCAATGTGCCCACAGATGGAGCATCTAAAAGGTCACTTCTGAACCAATGCCTTTTCCATGGCAGCCTCTGTAGCATTGCATTGTGACACAGTTGCTTTAAAAATGATCCTGAGGCATGCAAATGTGGATTTATAGCTGGTTTCTTTCTTTCTTTCTTTCTTTTTTTTTTGTTTTTGTTTTTTTTTTGTTTTGTTTTTGTTTTTTGTTTTTTGTTTTTTGGTTTCTTCATACTTCTGAGATTTCTACTATGGAGTTTGCACTAAAAATTTCCTCTGCCAAGAACCTGAACTGTCATAGGTTGCCATTTTCAAAGGACAGTAAGGATTTAAGTACTCATATTCCGCTGGCTTTCAAGCCTGAGAAACTTCAGAAAATCCTTCCAAAACCTCATTATAATATTTATATGTAATATTTGTTATCTTGTGGTGGCTTTATTACATGAACAACATCTCCAAGTATAGCAATCAGTTTGGGTGATTTATATAGTCCTGAGATCTTTAACTTTTTTAAGCCATCAAAAGGCATTTGCAAAGATAAAGCATATTTTATTACACTTTATACTACCATATAGAAGAGGTTAATTCTTTATTTATAGTTATGTGAGCCCAGTAATTTGATTTACAATACTTGATTTTGCCTGAGTTGGCTCACCAGGTATTATAAGTCACTCCTCATAAGATGAATTCAATATATATATATGATCTGTATAATGACTCTGGAGCAATCAAAGTAATTCCCCACAGGAGATTCCTAACTACATATTTGACTAAAAAGATGCACTATTTGCATATGTCCCCCAAAGGTAGCATTGTCCCAAAGAAATATTCTATTCTGCAACCAGATTAGCAGTGACTTTAGCATAGTCACTTTCTCTTGATAACATACTAATGTAACACGAAAAGTTTCATTTTCTTTGAAAATATTTGAGCTTAATAAGGCACAGAATGGGAGAATGACTGCAGAGACACACATTGTCTTGGGTAATAGATTTCACCAACTATTCAAATAAATCATGCTTTATCTGGGAAAAAAACAGAGTCACAATCAGGCAACTATAACTTGATGTTCAACATAAGTCTCACAAAGGATTAAACTAAAGTTTGCAGCATCATACAGTCCAACACACACATGCATTTAGAATTAATTAACAGCACTCACTGCGGCAATAAACATTTTCAACATACCCAAGAGAGCCAAAGCACATAAGTTGAAATCCCATGTATCATTTAGTACAGCAACATAAAAACTATCCAGAGTATTTTATGCTCTACTGAACAGACCAGCAGAAAAGCATTAGTGTGGTCAAGCAGATATAGAAAAATGCTTGCACAGATCTGACATACTGCGGGGGCTGCAGGTGACTCACCTAGCCCTTGAGGAGATGGCACTCAGATGTTTACAATTAATCAGATGTCTGTGCAGGTGGATCCCTTTCTTTTTATAAAGAATTTTGTTGGTGGTTAAATAGTCTGTCAAGTTCACTTTAGTCTAAAAGAAGAGGTTGGGGCCAGGTCTCCCACCCTTTAGGAGAGGTGTCCTTTTCAGTACAAAAACAATGGGATAGCTGGGGGTTGACTGCATAACTGGTGCTGTTCACCATGAATAGCATCAAGCCCTTCAAGTAAATGAGCAGAAAGATGTATTGAGTCTGTCCATAACGGCATAGAGTCAGTCATCCATGTCAAGTAACAACTATTTCTCTTCTAAGGAGAGGAATCTGAATAGTTTCTTCATCTATCTAAGATTGGGTGTAGTTTCAACCAACAAAAAAGTTCTATGCATTCTGGTGGCCTTTATTTATTGAATGCTTTCCTGTTTTATTTGTTGAACATGCATTCACTTACACTGACTGATGTTATGTGTTTGGCTACAGGACGCAGATATTGCAAGAACTACAGCACCACCAAAATAAACATTTTAATTTTAATAGACAAGATAATAGCGATATTTCTGCATTTCCCGTCAAACAAATCAACAGCCGCAACGTATCTTTGGGTTTGACACTGGTTGAATTGATCTCGGATTAGCAGCCTTAGACTCCATCTGAGTCGCTAAAAAAAACATTACAGGCTATTTATTTTTCAGAAGTCTGATTTGTAAATTAGTCAAAATGGATTCTGGCATTGTTTGCATTCTAATGGGAACACTGTGCTTAAAACAACAGAGTGAAAGCACTTTACATCGTACAAGAACCCACTAATTGATGGCAGGCCTGAAACAACGTGGGAATATTACATGAGTCGAACCAAGTCCTTCATGTTAGTGTTGCACCTAAGACCAGAACTGAAATGATGGGCATGGCCAAACAACAACAGTCTCTCTGATGTTGTATCAATATCTGGTTTAAGACCAGCCTTTCTACAAGACAGTGGTCTGAACACTGTACCTTTCACAACCATGCAAAGTAGTGTAAAATGGCATTAAATCAGATGGGTTGCTAGAGAGCCACAACACATGTTCTACCTCGAGACTTTTTAAACAACCTTTGTGGGAATATATCCCTCCTAGTGAGAGTCCCTGGGCATGCCCTCTGACCAAGAATGAGCTCTAGGATTCTGAAATGCTGAAAATGGTTCGCTTTAGTGCCTCTACCAGTGTGGCTTCTTCAGAAGTCTGAAAGGAGTCCCAGATGGAAAATTACCTTCTTGGGAGCTCAGTGTGACACAGGACAATGTTTCAATGGATTATTAATTGGGCAAGAAGAACACTGTTTAGGTAGATTGGATCAGAAAGGTAAAGCAGAGCATAAAGGCATGACTGTCACCTAGCCTGCCAGTTTGTCCTTGCTTACTTTAGTGGTTCCCCTTTTTCCTGACCTAGAAGGCAGACACTTTGTAGCCCATCTCTCCCTGCTTCTGTGCTCCACATGGGCAACACTCTGTCTGCAGATAACCCATTCTCCCATATTTGCTCATGACCAACATTCTCAAGTTTCCTTTTGATCCTGTGAAAGAACAACACATTCTAGACCAGATTTAGATTAATAGAAGTTTTCCCTCCACAGATTTTCTACTGTTCCTTTGTGATTATTTAGATCTTACCTCTCTTCTTTAATAGTGGGTGGAAAAAATGGAGGCCGTGTCATCAGGCAAGAAGTTCCAAGAGGACCTTTAGCCCCTTAGGTTGTCAGTCAAGTCCTTTCTAGGATGATTTTGTCCACCATTAACCCCCTCCCCTGCCCCCAGCAGACAGTCTATTCTACTGGGACTTCATATCAGTAGAGAAGACTGAGAAAATAATATTTTTTATTGTTATATGAAAAAGCAGCTGTAGGCATTTGTGGGTGCATCTACACATGCATTTGATCTGGGACCAGTTTACTTGTGAGTAAATGCTCCTGGGTAGGCATCTATACATGCCCAGATGTGACAGCAGATTTGCTCCTCCTGGCAGTAAATTGCTCCCACTTCCTGTGGCACTGCAATAGGCCCCTGCCACCAGCAGGGGGAGCTTGAGGCTCCAGGTACAGTTGCCAGCAGCTGACAAACTTTTCTTGTTCCTCAAACTCAGTTGTTGTATTATCAGTGGCCTCCCTGAATGAGGGAGGCTTAAAGTTTTCTTGGTGAGCCTAGGCTTACAGTTGTTCAGCACAGCAAATAGGCCTGTATCTCACAGTGGCAGAGAATGGATGCTAAGAGAATGAAAAACCACAGGGCAGACAAAAACCCACCTCCCACACAGCATGCCCATAGCTGGCCTCCACCCTTAACACAGAAACAAACAGTTTTGGTCAGGGAAGGACTTGTTTCAGCTGCTTCTAGTGCCCACCTGGGGAGATAACCTCCACGAACCAACCCATTCCTGGCTTTATGCCACCTTTGTTGCCGTGCAGTTCAGCTTCCCATGGCCTCCATTATCTGCTGCAATGAATAACCCAGGAGAGGGTCACTGAAGTAATCTGACTCTTCACCTCATCTTTGCAAAACCCTCCTGCCTCTGACTGCTGTGCACTGCACAGCTCCACTTGCCTTTAGCTTTGCCTCTCCCCTTCTTGTCTCTGATTCATTGTGGGTTTGAATTGTCTCAGGACAATGCCACCCAGTACAGGTTCCTAGGTAGCAGGACAATTTTATTGGGCATGCTTTTATTGGACAAAAGGGTGAGCAGAAAAATGTTACTAGGAGTAGATAACAGACAAAGATAGTTGTAGAACAGCAGTTCCCAGTGTGTGTACAGTGTACTGTACACTGGTACACAGACAACCTGTCAGTGGTATGTGGCATCAGCAGGCGGGGTTGCTCAGGGCACTCATGCCTGGTGAAGGTGCCCACTGGGGTGTGGCTCTGGCCAGCGGTGCACATCGATAGATTGGATCAGATTGTCTTTAATAGATTGGATCAGGATCCTCTGCAGGCCATGTGTATTGCCAGCACTCCCCACACGCACATGCAGCTTTTGTACTCACCGGGCATGGGAGGGCAGCCCTGTGTGCTGAAGCCAGCTGCCTTCCCCAGCAGGGCTTCATGGTGCAGGAGGGAAACCCCAGCCACCTTCTCCTGGGGCAGGAGGGCAGCCCCAGTGTGCAGGGCTTCTCTCCCATGCCTGGTGAGTGCAGGGAGCACTGGCAATAAAAACTGCCCAGCGGAGGATATTCCCCTCCCTGCAATGTGCAGCATTGGCTGAAGCCACACCCTGCCAGGCACCCTGAGCACCTCTGCCTGCTGCTGCATCACGGGGGGAATGCAGGGGGTCTCCACACTCCCCCTCACACCCCACACCCTACCCCCACAACCCCCCACATATACACAACCCTCCAACATACCCTATTCTCACACACACACACAGCCACACCCCCTCACTCTTTACCATACACACGCATGCCCATCCACCCCCTCCCCCACATGCCAGCTAGTGGTACTTAAGGTTGTATTGTTTTTAATTGGTGGCATGCAATGTGTCAGAGTTTTGGAACCATTGTTGTAGAAGAAAGGAGAGCTCAATTACCAGAAAATCAAAGGCTATTAACACCCATGGAGTGAAGAGATTATCAGGAATCAACTAGATTATAATGACCCAAGAAGTCAACTAACTCCCTCAATTCCTGAATAGAAATGCAGGTGTTTGCATCAGGCAGCTTGTTTTAAATTTGGAGTGGAGCAGGAATCAACGGTAGGTGGGACTGCAACACTCCCCCCCCAACCCCCTTCCCAGATCTGCCCAACTCCCTAACCAGAAACCTGGGGAAAATAACCTTTACTGGGGATGCTAAAAGAACAACTTCCTCACTCACAAGAAATTTGTTATCAAACAGAAAATAAAAGTTTATAAAAGGAAAACGAGAACAACAAAACCTATTCAAACACCACAACTGTCAAATAGCCCCAACTATTAAACACCCCAAATATCAAACACCTTTGCTAGTAAATACCCCAAGTTTTTTAACACCCTCAGTTTCTCAGTTGCAGTGTTTATCTGAAATTCCCTTTCCCTTAGTGGTTGCTACCTTTTCCAGTCCTGGAGGGAGGGTCATCTCCCTCAGGATTGCTGGTGGAGATTGCATCACTGGCTATGACACTCCTAGATTGCCACACTCCTAGATTGCCAGCACTCTGTCATCAAAGAGCAGTGTACAGCTACACAGCCTGCTACCTCTCCTTTCAGAGTTGTGCCACCTGCTACTGCTTAGGGTCTTCAGGATCTCTGCTGCTGCTCATGAAATGCAACTCAGAGGTCACACCACCCATGCAGCTTGGGAGTCTTTACTGCCACTCTTCATTGGGTTGCTGAGTTGCCTGTTCCCACATCAGATAGCTGGGATCTGGAAGAGTTGAAGTGTTTGATAGGTGCTTATGGATTTCAGCTCTTGGTCTTGCTAACAGTATGGTTTCAGCTGTATTTTACTACAGAAGGTTTTACCAGCCCTTACAAAAATGTTCTCAAACAAAAACTCCAATCTGGGGTCTCTTTGGGCTCCCCAGATCCTCCTTCCACTTAAAAAAAAGCGAAAGAAAAGAAAATCTCCAGGCCATCTCACTGCAGACCTCAGTCAATGTCGCAGTGAGCTCCAGCTTACCAGCCACTCCTTCACAACTGACTCCTGCAGCCCATATGTACTTTCCAACTGTAAAAGTCTGTGAGGGAGGTCTAGTGCCAAACAGACTGGATAAATAACACACAGATCTTGCCCTCCTCAACCCGTTACGTTTAGTCTTAGAATAGAAGTCAGGGAATAGGCATAAACAGGCCCTTAAACTTTTGAATCTGCACACCAAATGAGACTATACAACTTTTAGAACACATACAGTACAACAGACATCTATTATGAGAACACATGACCCAAAGTATATAGAGCTGGGTTACATTTATAAATCTTTACCAATGACTGGTGAAGCCCAGACTGAGGATGAAGTTACATGTTACACTTAGACCATATTAAGGATACCTAAAATGCAAATATCCACATCTTAAAACTCATTAACTTATGCTAAGTGCACTCTGAATGTCTCACAGTTAAAATCTCTCTCTAATCTCTCAGTCCTGATCCTCAAAGGAAACTTACACAACACTTCCCAGAGACGAGCCTATGAACTCCACTTCATCAACCTGCTGGATACTAAAAATCATGGACTAAATATAGACATTGGGTTTATGACACATTATAACCTGCCTGACATCTGACCCAGGTATCTCTCCACTTTCATCCCCCTTCTCTCTCTTCCCCCCCGCTCCCCAGCCTGTCTCTCACCCATTGACTCCTCAATCTACATTTTCACTGACTACCTGTCTTGTTTGCATACTATCCCAGCCTCTGGCTTCTTTACTTTTCATTCCATCCAGAAAGAGCACACCCCAACTGCTGAAACTTCCTTAGCCTGATGAAGGGTTTTTGAATGTGAAAGCTTGCTTAATATTGTTTTCCAACTATTTAAGTTGGTCTAATAAAAGATATCAGATTCACCCAAAGAACCTTGCCTGTCACAGTTAAAACGCCACTTCATGCGAGGGTCTCTCTGGGCCATGTTACCTAGCTCATGTTAGGGTAACTTCATTCTGCTCCATAGAGAAAAATTAGCAATTTGCAGTCCTTCAGCATCCCTGCATTGCTCCCAGCCCCCTTCCCACCACACCCCAGAGCAGGGATAGAACCCAAAAGTCCTGGGTCTTAGCTATGTCCCTGCTTGCCAGCTTTCTAGTGGCAAGTCAGAGCTGTGCAAGCAAGAAATGGTGTTAACCCTTAACACGCAACTGCTCACAGCACATTCTAAATTTAACACAACTTAGCATTCTACAGATTTCGTATGGTCTAAGTATAACATGTAACTACATCAACACGCTCACATAAGCAGCCTTTACATAAGAATGGTCTCATGTAAACCAATGGGACCACTTAAATATTTAATGGTAACTAGGGGAACTTACTGAATGCAAACCATTAGCTGCAGAATGCTCTATCCAAAAGAAAGGCATTTTAATGTCGTGGGTATCTCTAGATTTTGTAGGCAACAGCTTTCATAACCATCACGCCATCCGTCTCACCATCTAGATGAAGCTTCCCCTGTAGAGACTGGCATGGCACCGGACAACAAAATGGATTGGATATTATCCAAAATAATGTTTGTTCTTTGTAATTCTGCCTGCTGCTCTTCTCTTTTATGAGTACAACATCAAGCTAAGCCATATTGCCCTCTGAAAAGCTGTCCTGCCAAGATGGTCATGTTCCCAGTGGGCAAGAGACCTCTTTCTTTAGGGAAAACTTCCTTGGATTCATGAATAGCTAGGCATTCATAAAATATCAAAGACTGACAGCCTTACATTGTGCAAGAACTCTTTAAGGCCAAGTTTCTTTTGGTTCACCAGTAACCTTAGATTGGAAGATAACATCGTCACATGTTCGCTATGGCCTTGTCCATGTTATCTTGGTGTGCATTTTCTCTTCTTTCCATATACCTAAAATAACCTCTTGGTTTCCTTTTGATACACCAGAACCAGAGCCCAAACACAAAGGCATTATGGCATTGTCTGACTGTAAATAAGTAGTTATTTTAGTTGTAAAGCTAGATTTCCTGTTTCCCCTAGAGCTATCAGCACACACTTCACTCTTCAAATCACAGACCCCAGAAAGTAATAAATTCAAGCTCTTTTGACCCTTTGCTACAATTTCCAGTGCTGTTTTTCCCATATCCAATTATAATCAGTCCACATTGGTCTAATATTGTCTTCATTGCACCTCTTTCACATCCTTCATTTCTACAAATAATATGAAACATGCAGTAAAATACTAAATAGGTCAATTACATGAACCAGATTCCAAATGAAATAGTATTTTTATTTTCATTGTTCATATATGCACAACTTCCTATTGCTTTATAACCATAGAGTTACAAAATCTGAAGAGTGCTGTGTACCAATTGAACACAAGCAACATTAAATGGATGCTGAATTTCGTACTAATGAAGTCAATGCTTTAACTACAAGCAATAGAGTCATTTTCATTCCCTTCTTCCTTTCTCTGGTACAATTGATCTTTACTTGCTTTACCCAAAGTGGAACAGTCTTAGCAGGATGGATAAGATAGATCTCCCCAAGAACACCCAACAGACTTGTGGTTAGGGGACTCCCCTGAGAGAGACTTTCCTTCTGAATCAATTGGAAAGAAGTCCCCTTGTGAGTCTCTCTCATAAAAATCAAAAAGCTTTTTCTTTATATAAACATTGTTATAAACTTTTCCAATGCTTTCCTTCATTTTTTAAGTTGTGAACATTTTCAGGTCAATAGAAACTGTGCTGGAAACCATGATTCAATCCAAAGGCAACTGAAAGTCAATGCAAGTCCTTTCATTGATTTCAGTAGATTTTGGGGGCTCTTGTACGCATAACAGAGTTTAATCCTCATTAAATTAGAAAGGTTTATAAAATTTAAAATTGTTTATTTCAAAACATCATGTCATCATCATGTGCTAGATTTTACAATGAATTAAGCCTGGTGTGCAATTCTCAGTAAATTTCAGCAGGGGGAGCCACATACCAATCCACCCCGCTGCTGTCTTTGGCATTTAAACTGTTAATCCCCTGACTCCTGAAAGGTCCTTTCCCTCAAGCCAGGGATCCCTACTCACTCATTCACTCACCCACCCCACTGTGGATATCCCTGGTCCATGATCTCATGGATAACGGGCAAGATGTGCAGGCCTGTGCCATGGACATGTGCAATTTTTGGGTGGCTACAGCCCCCACTTTTCTAGCTGAGGCCGGGCCTGCTGTCAGAGCATGCAGCAGCTGCATGGCATGTCACACAGCAGTACCGCAGCTTCCCTGGCATCTTACGGCGCTCACAGCATGGTCCGTCACTGGGGCATAGCCGTGCTCTGTAGCCAGCCTCAGGTCACCGCAACAATCAAACACAGCACATCTTTATTTTAAAGATTTTAATTTTTATTTCTGGACAAGCTATGAGTTCATATCTATCTATCTGTATGGCTTGTGCCACCCAAAACACACCCCCTTAGCGCTGGCACTGCTTTCAGAGCGTGCGGCATGAAAGGGAGCTGCACGGCAGCCAGTGACAGAGGATCCTCCAGTTGTGCTCTACCCCCACCCATGCCTACAGCCATTGCCCCAGCCCCAGCTCCAACCATTTATCCACACAACTCTACTGCACCCCCAAACCATGCATCCCCCACCCCCCACTATGCAGCCCCCCTGCGTCCTGCCACGTTCCTTGCCCTATGCCCCCGGCCAATGCCCACACTGCACAGCTTCCCCCAACCACCCAAATAGGTGCCCCTTGCAGCCCCCGGTGCTCACCATGTGAACTCCCACATCATTCTGCTCATGAAAGAAAACACGCCAACTCTTTATTTTTCAGCTTCATTTTAATTCTTTAAATGGTATGATTATATCTATCTATCTATATCTATTTATAGTTATCTATATTTATCGAAAAGCAGTAAAGTTTGAAAAAATATAACAATAAAAAGTATAATAAAATATAAAATATTTTAAAAGATTAAGAAATATATAAAAAGATTAAAGGGATTCTATAAAAAGAGTGTATAGCATTACTGAAACATTGTAACAATATTATGAATTTTAAAAGATAAGAGTTTAAAGGTATAAAAATGCACCTTTTTAAAAAAAAGGGAAAATGCACTCATTTAAACAAATCTATGAATTTCACAATATGCAAGTGTACAAATATAAAACTTAAAAAATGTAAAAAACACTGTGGTGGTTGGGCTTAGGATAAGCCCCTGCACCTCTTTATTGTCACCCAACAAATTGACGGAACCCCTGCTTTCCTGCCTGCCATGTCTTGGATGTTATTATTATATATTCTCATTTTTTATGTCACTAGTCAGGACGGTTATTTTTTTTTGTTCACTCGTTCTTATTATGTCTTTATTAGGGGTTCAGAGGTACTATGGGTAAGTTATCTTGCTCACTTCTCCAGATATTCGCCCACACTAGAAGATATATATGATCACAGCCTGATTTGGATCAATACTTGTCGTTATTTTTATCTTTTGTCACTCCGTACAACTTTCCTTTACATTCAGGCAGAAGCTGTTTTTTTGTCTCTTTCTTTACTTTTAACCTTATCTATAATATCAACTTTGTAACTCTACTTATATAATGACCTTATACTCTAGCTATTAACTTGAACCAACAGAACATAGTATTCATAAACAAAGTCTCTTTTTATTTTGTTCACTTGTTTTTCTTTTCCCGTTGTGGTCTTCTATCTTCAAATCACGCTATATCTCTTTATTTTGATAATATATAAGTCTATCTTTTATCCTATGTATGCCTAATGCCCTGAATGCTCTTGAAGGGCAATCTGACACCCTGAGCATGAGTCAAATCCACTCTCTTCTTTTCTTTGTTTCCTTTTTAGGTCCGTGGCAGAGGATGCGTCCCGTGGGGTTTTTCTCATCGGGGATCCACCCCTCACTTTCGGAGCTCTGTTCTCCACTCAGTGTTACAAGACGCTCTCAGGTAAGTTGTTGATACCCTGGGGATCCTCTTTCCCCATTCTTTTCTCCTTCAGTCCCCACTTTTTCCATTGCTAAAACTCCCATCCTGCCACCTCACTCTGATCTTGGCGCTTCTATCCTAATATGGTAACATCTTGAGAAGTGATATTCTCTGGGTCTTTCTGCCACGTCTGCCCTCATGCCTTCACACACTCGTATTTACAATAATAAAAATATATACACTTATTTGTACTATATTTATGTATACTATAATATAATGTAAATATACACTTATTTATAATTTCTAAACTAATTTATACTGTCTACAGTTATATGATCTACACTTATTTATACTACCTACTGTTACTATTTCTACTCTACACTCTATCTACTCTATATATGTCTTCTTACATATCTATCTATCTATCTATCTATCTATCTATCTATCTATCTATCTATCTCTACTGTACTCTATTATTCTCTTATGTCACTTTTCTTTGACCTCTTCAATTTCTGATCTTTTCAGTCTTCTGCAGGGGAAGAAAGAAGCAGAAGTTTGTTTTCAGCCCATAGTCCCAAAATGCACATTATTCACCTCCCCC
>NW_005842305.1:513471-514378 GCF_000455745.1 Alligator sinensis | reverse complement strand
ACACGATCCAAAGTCACTGGGATATTTCTGCCATTACCTATATATAATGCAGGATGTGTTGTATCCTGGGGTGGGGGAAGGTGGGCCTGGCAGGCTGCGTCTGACCTCTGTACCACTTACGTTTCTGGAATGCAATCATAAGACACATGAAAGTTACTTTGAAATACTAAAGTACTAAGAAGAGGTGCCACACCCCCACAGTTGCCAACTTACCATTTCTTGGTTGTGCTCCTGTGCTGTTCCTCATTCGCCACCTCTACTCTCTCAGCTGGTGCAGCAGGAGTCAGGGGGACAACATAATAAATTTGAGGCTGTGGTGGTGGCGGTGGTGTGCGTACCACCAGCATCACGGCTGGGTAGTAGAAGCAGCCTTGCATGGCGGGGTGGTAGGGGGTAGGTTTGCCTGTCCATTTTATTTTTTCTCTTTACAGACTATGTTTTCCAGCATCCCCCACAGTTGGATCTTGGGACAGTTTCCATGGGGACCCCTGCAGCATCCTGCATTATACCATGAATACCTGCCCAGATGCAAGTGGCTGTGGTATGCAGCATGGCTTTCTGAAATTTTGGGATAGCTATAGGGCCTCCTGCTTCCGCAACTTGCTACCAGACCTGATGGCATGGCGTATAGATGCATTGCAGCACATCAAGAAACAAACCCTTTACTTCAGTTCAGAAAACATTTTTTGCACTTTACTTGGATATAGCATTAAAAAGGTAGATAGGAAGCTGGATAGATATAGCACTAAAACCTGCACACACCTTTAGGCTCACAATCTCTGATTCCACCCTCCCTTCCCACCTGTGCCAAAGACCAGTTTTATTAACCCTTCAGAGGCCATGGTCTATGTAACCCCCTTTCCGCACCTGGGCAGATGCTTCCTCCCTCCCATGCCCTGCCACAGTA
>NW_005842305.1:487226-513295 GCF_000455745.1 Alligator sinensis | reverse complement strand
CTCCTCCTGTTGCATGGGTGAGTTCTAGGATGGGTGCTACTAATGGGTGTGGGTGAGGTTGGGGGACCCACATGACCAGCAGTGGTAGGGGTTTGTTGCCCCATCTGCCCTGCTGGACGGGAGTGTGTTTTACAAGCAAACCTGATGCTACCCAAGGAATATTTCTGTTGGGGGCATAACTTCCCCCAGGGGCGGCTGATCCATGTTTTACCCAGCTGGCTTATACTAAGCCCTTGCCTTACAAAGCCTATTTAAGAAAGAAGCATCTCCCCAGAAAGCAGGCTTATCCTGCAATAGCCCAGGTTTTACCTCTGAATTGTCTCTACTCCACTCTTGATTACTGTCCTCCCAAGAACCAAGCCAACCCCCACACTCCACACACAAAAGCCATGGCAACCACTTTTCACAGACTTGCCTATGAACCGCATTTCATCAGTCTCCTAAGTGGTAGGTACAGAAACTCATGGACTCAATATAGATTAGACAGTGGAATTCTGACACACTACAACCTGCTGGACATCTGACTCCCCAGGTACTCTCCACTTTTACCTATGCTGCTACATCTCCCTTCCCCCCTCACCCCAGCCTGTCCCTCACCCCTGATGCCTTCATTTCCCTTTTCACTGACTGGCTTTCTTCCATGCATTGCATGCCAGCCTCTAGCTTCTTTACTATTCCTTCCATCCAGGAACAGCACACACACCAATTAGAAGTGCTTCCTCAGCCTGATGAAGGGTTTTTCAACCTGAAACCTTGCTAAGATATATTTTTCTAATTATTCAGTTGGTCTACTAAAAGATACTATATTAGATTGACCCAAAGAATCTTGTCTGCCAGTGCCATGTCCTTAGAGCAACACCACTATCACCTGTCCCCGGTCAGCTGACCGGAAGGACACAGGGCCCTGGGCATATCTAAGCCCCAGGGCTAGGGCTGGCAGAGTGTTTTCTCTAGCAGCTGCTGGAGAAGAAGCTCCTGCAGGAAAGGAAAGAAAGGCTCTGTGACAGTTTGGCTGCCTGAGATGCTGCTAATGCTACTGTGCTGCTTACTAAGTTATTACCTGTTGTTATTTAAAGTGGTGGACTGAACTGAGGCTGTAGGGGAGAAGGAAACCTCATTGGGGCTCACTACCATGTCGTGTAGAAGCCCCAGCACCAGTGAGGGCATGCTTTAACACACAGAGTCATACATCACAAGTTTTGCTTGTCTGCAGCTTGAGGTGCAGTTTCCCAGAAACCCCTGCACCTATCTCCTTGAAACATGGCAGGCTTCATGCCCTCAGAAGGTCTACCATTTCTGCTGTTTTAATCTAAATCTGCCCAAAATGACAAAATTATAGGCAGTTTCATGCTTCCCATTATAGTCTATGGGTGAAACGTCAAAACAGTTTCAACTAAACGAAATGGAACCATGTTTCTAAACTAAACAAAACTCAAAAAGAAACACTGTCCCATTGAAACAGTGAAATGGAATTCAAAATGAAACGGTGCTGTTTCGCACAGCCCTATTACCTTGCTCAGGTGTCCGTGCACTGAGCATTGGCACAGAAGAGCCATTGCCCTTTACTGTGGTGGTTGAGTATGGGGAAGGTGATGTACCACCCATCCACTTGGAATTGAAATATGGAGTTTAGGATGACCTCTGGAACCTGTTCATGAGCCCTGGGGGCAAGATGCTGTCTTTTCCTGATCAATGAATATGCACACCCAAGAAGCATTCATACCAAAAGGAGCCCTACCCCACAATAACCCCTTTTTGGAAACAACCATCTCCCCCATAAAGAGGCCAACTCTGCAATTCCACAGGTTTGAAGGATGCATCTCTCCAGAAAACAGGCCTGCCCTGCAAGCACCCAGGTTTAGAAAGAAGCATCTTCCCAAGAAAACAGTCCATGCCCTGCAAGAACCCCAGGTTGGAAAAAAATCTCCCCAGAAAACAGCCCTGCCCTGCAACAACCCAGGTTTGAAAGAAACATCTCCTCAGAAAAGAGCTCTGCCCTGCAGTAGCTCAGGTGTGAAACAGGTGTGTACTGGACAATGCTATGTCTCAATAGCTACCATCAACTACTTGAGGCAGGCATTGAGGCACCAAAACCATCAAGTCCTGTCCCAACAAATGTCTGTACTTGACCCCCACCCTGTTTTGGAATGGGGCTTCATTAAAACTCATGTTATGTTTGTACTGCTGCCTGAGCATTGGAGCCTCTGGCTCCCTGCTCTCCTCCCCTAACCTGCTAGATTGAGTTCTGGACCCCATCCCTGCCCCATTGCCCAGATATTATTCAATTGTTTATTGTGAACAAAGTTGGGGTTCTGGAAGTCAAGGATACAGTGCCCTATGATCATAGGCAGAGCGAGAAAAAATTATATTTGGGGGTCTGAGCGCACAGGTGCATGCGTGTGCACGACCCCCCTCCCCTGCCCCCAGCAGTTAAGTCTGTGGGGAAGGGGCGGGGGGGGGGGAAGGGGGGGGGGGGGGGGTGCAGATCAATGCCCCAGCAGTGAAGAAGGGAGCAGGGCACAGGCAGCAGCAGGGGTTGGGGTGAGTGGAGCCCTAGCCAGGCTGGGTGGTGTGACAAGCAGAGGCCCAGGGAGCATGCGCCCCCTCCGATCTGGGCACGGGGCAGTGCTTTGAGCCCCACTGCCCTGAGAGCCACGTGACGCCATATGCATCCTGCTGCCGAGTGGGCAGGAGGCAGCTGCAGCAGGGAGCAAATCACAGTGCACAGTGGCAGCCACCTCCACCCCACACACAGATCAGGGGGGCACATGCCCCCTGGCTCTCTGCTTGTCCCACCACCCAGCCTGGCTGGGGCCTACTCACCCCAGCACCTGCTCCTACCTGTGCCCCACTCCCCACCAGACACCATTGAAATCAAATATTTTAAGAGAGATTTCAGTAGCAGCAGGATCAGAGCACTAACCAATGTAAACACCCCTATACCAACCTCTGCATCTTATAAGCCACTGTTTTTGTTCTCATCTTTAATTATTTCAATAATTGATTAATTTTACCATGTGTATTCTGGTAGGTTTACAGTGAAATCTAAATTAACACATTTCAGTTGTATACTGAGACATGATATAATTTTTGTTCAATGTTTCAGAGGAATAATAAAAAATAGAAAATTTCATTAAAAAATTAAATAATTATAAAAAAATCAGTTTTGCTTTCCACTTCTCATCATTTTGCAATTATTCTTATATTGCTTTCTTTAAGACATTGCTATAAAAACCTTTAACAACTATACAAAAACCTTAGAAAATACTTTATTATGATTGAATAAAGATGTTTATGAAAATAAATGAGCTAGTAAAACACAAACAATACCTCTCAGTTTGTTGTAGTTTTATGAGAAATAGAAGATACAGATTTAGCCATTGCTGAAATATGTTTCTGACAACAAATTCTATCATCAGAGGATCAGTCACGTGAAAAGAAAATGAAGTAAAATGATTTCATTTTAGGACATTCAGCAAATATGATTAATTGAGAAACAATACAAAATAATCTAACTCCTATTAAATTTATAGTTATCAATATCAACAGCAACTTGTCACTTGAATTGTACATTCTGACATATTTTTTAAGTTGTACAGCTCACTAAAAAGAGTAAATCCCTTCACAGCACTATTGTCACTATCCATAAAGAACTGAGTATAGAGAGTTAAGGTTTTGTAATTCATGCTTGAGAAAGTGCAAGGCCATTTAAGGCATTTCCACTGGTAAATCATTAATAAATTACCTTTCTGTCTTTCAGATGCACCTTTAACTGGCATAAAAATGGTGATGCAGCTAACAACTTATTTCTAAGCAGCTATCTCACTCTATTTCTCTTGTAGACAATTTCTTGTGATATTACATTACTTTTACAATAAAAAAGATCATTTTAATTAACTTCCCCCTCCTCCCCTCGCCCTTTCTTCAAAAGGATACTGTCCTTGGCAAATAGTCTGTAAACACACATTGTATAACAATGTTCTGTAATAAACATAAAATAGACTGAAGTTACCTGAATCCACTACATAGCTTTTCTGGCAGCCATCACTAACAACAGAAAGAACCAAGTGTGATTATGTTGGAGTTGCTAATGAAAAAAAGGCAAATGGCACTGGCTCAAACCCACACCTAGAAACCTGGTGAATCACAGAATCATAGAAAATTAGGGTTGGAAGGGACCTCAGGAGGTCATCTAGTCCAACCTCCTGCTCAAAGCAGGACCAGCCCCAACTAGATCATCCCAGCCAAGGTTTTGTCTACCCGGGTCTTAAAAACCTCCAAGGATGGAGAATCCACAACCTCTTTGGGTAACCTGTGCCAGTGTCATTAATTAGTCCACTGACATTAAGTAGTCTAGGTACTCATCACAAGCAATATTTAAAACAAAAAGAACTTTGTAGGGATGGGGGAGGGGGGGTGTTAAAGACCATATAAACTTGGAGAAGCCAGACTAATAAATTAACAGTTACATGAGACTCCTACCTCAGGGGTATCTTGGCAATAATCTTAACTCTCACTCCATTGTGAATGGCTAATTAGGCTCCTTCATTCTTCTCAACTTGCTGTTTGAGTCCGTCTCACCCTTACAGTATATACAACTTCAGGGCCTCTGCCACCTTCTCCAGCTGCAGTGATCACAGCCCCAGTACTGGGCAGGGAAAAAGCTATCACCAGAACACTTCAGTTAAGCTATTGGTCTTCAGACTAAGCTGTTGCAACTGCTGCTGTCAGCCCTACTACTGTCAGTCTTCAGAGAAGCCTCGCTGGCATACAGGACACTAGAAAAAAATCTTGTCACTTTTAGAGAACCCCTTCTCTTCTCTTTCATTTTCCTGCTTAGGGCTCTTTTTACACTACCCCTTGAGGCTGTTGTTTGTCTTCAATGACCCTTTACCTCATGCATACTTGATGCAGATGTCTAATCTATTCATTATCAAACAAAAACACTAACACTGTATTATGCCCAACTCCAAAACTTAGCTTTTATTTAACAAAAATGACTTAAGCTATCACATGACTGAACTGCAAATGAAGTAGGATCCATTCAGTTATTTATCCTTGCTCACCAATAGATGCTGGCAGAGAACTGCCTTCCTTTGTTCATGAGTATTTTGTCCATCAGTGTTTTCAAGCCACTCTCCTCCCTGTTCACCAGGATGGACCTATGGTCTGACCCAGTAAATAGCATTTCTTACATTCTTGTTTCTTGCTTGGTTCCTTTAACAACCCTTTTTGATGCTGTTCTTTGGCTATCCCTCAATAAAAGGATGATGTCTCCTGGGGGGCAGGGGTATTATTGGTGAGTTTTAAGATGACTGAGGAGTCCAATCTGAACTCCGAAAGTTTTTCCACAGATATGGTGCCTTGCAGGGGGGAGGGAGGGAGGAGCACAGCTGCTGGCCAGGATGTTATGCACTTTCCTTCCTCTTCTGCCATTTGTTGGCTTTCTGAGTAAGACATTTCCCTTCGAAGCAGTCACTAGCTTGATGTATGGTGCAGCACCATTGAGACCTGTTACCAGCCAGCATTTCCCAATTTATAAGGTTGATACCACCCTTCTTAATGTATGCTTTCAGGGTGTCCCTGTACTGCTTCCTCTGTGGGTCTTCTTATTATGGCTAAGTGGAGAGAAGAGGACTTGCTTCGGAAGAAAAGTGCCAGTCATCTGTACCCAGTGGCCAACCCACCAGAGTTGATGTTTCATGATCTTTGCCTCAGTGCTGGTTATGTTATCTGCAGAGAGGATGTTGGCACTGGTACAGTGGTCATCCCATCTAACATGAAGGATCTTCCTGAGGCAACACTGATGGAACTATTCCAGATGCTTAAGATGGTTTCAATATGTCACCCACATTTCACACCTGTAGAGCAGCGTGAATTTCCATCTCCAGATCTCAGTCAGTAAAGACACAGTGAATAAGTTTTCTGAAGAATATGCTGGCATAGTGAATCCTACGTTCAATTTCTACATCAAGATCAACTGACTGGAGAGATGACTACCAAGGGAAATGCTCAATGTTTTCCAAGGGTTCACCACCAAAGGTCATTTATTAGAAGAGGTGGACAGCCTGTGCTGGGGCAGGCTGATGGACCACCCTTTTCTTCCCAATATTAAGGAAGGGTCTCAGGCTATAATTGGCACCTGAAAAAAGGTCAAGGGTGGACTGTAGGTCAGTCTCAGGGTTCATGAGGATAACAAACAGCATACTGAAGGTTGGTGATGCCAGTCTTAGTAACTTCCGTCTTGCTGTGAAGGTGCCGCAGGTTGAAAATCTAACCATTAACTTGATACTTAACCCCAGTTCCAGGAGGAAGGTAGTCATGGATGAGAATGAAAGTCACAGCAAGATAGATGGAGAAAAAGGTTGGGGCAATGATACAGCCCTATGTGACAGCACTATGGATGATAATGGGTCTGTCTCTGATCTATTGCAAAGGACTGTGGTGGTCATCCCATCGTAGGGTAGCCTGAGGATGCTGATGAACTTCAGTGGACAACCAAACCTAGCCAGCACCTTCCATAAGGCTTCACAACTGATGAAGTTGAAGGCCTTGGTTAGGTTGATGAATGCCATAAACAGATCCTGGTGTTGCTACACTGCTGGATCTGTTGTGCAACAAAAATCAAGTTGGTGGTACCCTGTGATGGTCTAAAGACACACTGGGATTCTGGAAGGATATCTTTGGCAAGGGGGAGAAGGCAATTCAGAAGGATGAAAGTAATAATCTTCTCAGCAATGAAGAGGAGGGCATTCCTTGGTAGTACCCACACACTGACTTGTCCCCTTTCTTAAAGGTGGTCACAATGTTGGCATTCTTTAAATCAGGTGGAGCTTCCTCGTTAACCCATATTTTAATGAGAAGTTGATGAAGTTTTTGCATGAATGCTGTTCCACCAGCTTTGAAGACCTCTGTGGGAATGCCATCTGGTCCTGGCACCTTGTTGTTTTTGGTCTTGAAGGATGGGGGATCAGCAAGAGTTACTATTACTGGGTGTTGAGGGATGGACTCGATGGTGGCAGCTAAGACCTCAGATTCACAGTTGAGTAGACTCCTGAAGTGCTCCTGCAAGCATTGTTTGATGGATACACTGCATGTGAGAAGGGTGGAGCTGTCCTGGGATTGCTAGGGGGTTGAGCCATTGGAACATGGCCCGTGCATGGCTTTTATTGCTTGAAAGAAACTTCTCATATCACGTTGATCAGTAAAACTCTGGATCTCTATGGTCTTCACTTGCCACCACTAGTTCTTGATGTCCTGTAGCCTCCTCTGAGCTACAGCTTTGACCCAGTGGTAAGCCTCTCATTTTTGCTGGTTGGAGGGTTCATTTTGCCAACTGAAAAACATGATTTTTTCTGATGGATAAGTGTTAAGATTTCCTCATTATTCTCATCAAACCAATCTGGATCACAGTAAGTGAAGTATCCAATTGATTCAGTGCATGCCTTCTGAATAGTGTTCTTAAGTTTCTCCCAGTGTGCCTGGACATCCTTGATACAAGGTACATCAGAAAGCATCTCAGCAAGGCATTGCTGAAGAGCCTCATGTCTAGCTTGGTCTTGGAGTGCCTTAATGTTAAATCTCTTTTGCATTCCTTTCAGTTGTTTACGGTGTTGTGTTGCAAGCTGCATGTCCATGATTGATCTGACTAAATGGTGGTCCATCCAACAGTCATCTGCACCTCTCAGGACTCAGGTGATATGGACATCAGTACAATCATAGGCTCTGATAATAATATAGTTAAGAAGGTGCCAGCGATTGGAGTATGGATGTTTCCAAGTGGTCTTATATTTGTCACTGTATCTGAAGATAGTATTCATGATGAACAAATCATGCTCTGCACATTTGCTGAGGAGGAGGATTCCAATGGAATTGACTTTCCCCACCCCCTCGTTCCCAACGGTGCCACTCCAAAGTGTCTCCCAACTCCTGCGTTGAAGACACGCATGAGGATGAGCTTGTCTTTCTTGACAGTGGCAGTCAGGACTGTGTCAAGAGTGCAGTAGAACTGTTCCTTGTTGACTTCTTCATTGTCAAGTGTGGTGGCATATGTACTGATGACCATAGAATATTGGTTGTTACTGAGGTTCAGGCAGAGTGTCATAAGGTGTTCATTAATGCCCACAGGGAGTTCTGAAAGCAGACTGACAATCTTGTTCTTGATGGCAAAGCGAACCCCATGAATGCACCTCTCTTCATGTGACTCTCCTTTCCAAAAAAAGGTGTAGCCACCTCCTTCTTCTTTCTGCTGGCCTTCATTTGTGGGTCTCACTTAGGGCAGCAATATCAATGTCATGTCTTGTAAGTTCTCTAGCTACTGTGGCAGTTCTTCTGCATCTTTTTGATGCAATTCCATAGCAAATGACTCTGTAAGAAGAGGCACAAACTGTATTCCTATCAAGTAATGTAAACATATTCAAGTTCATTACAAAAGTGCAATGAGATGTTTGCAACTGCATATATCCAAAAACTTGGTAAATAAGTGGACATGCTCGCAGTTTTGTAACTCTGTTCCTTAAAGCAGATTTAAATCATCTTGGTAATAAAATCCTTTCATTGCAGCTCATATTACTATTATCTATTTTAAAGGTAATGCTACAATACAATGCTTTTTAATGATGTTATTCTGTAATATAGACTGATTGAAAAAGACAAGGAATGACACAAAGAGACAAAACAGAATGACAGCATAATAATACAGAAAGTGAAGATGGGCATGATTAGACTAGAGAATATAAGTTTTTGGAATACATAAATAATACAATGATCACTTTTCATCCTTTAGTGAGTATATTCTGAGTTTATAAAAGAAATGTATTCCTAGTACAGTAAAATAAAAGAAGCCAACCTTCTGAAGTCTTAGGGGAGATGCTGGTGGGAATAATGGATCAGTACATATTACTTGTATGAGGTAAACTGGTTAAGACAACATTGCAGCAAAATAAGTTGCGAAGCAATATCTTTGATGAACTGCCTTTGCATTATCTCCATGAGATAGTTACAGGGTGTGTCTACATGTTCATTAATGCACTCTAGTTACTACACATTTAATTCTTAATTTAAAAACAAAGTAGACGCTGCAGATCAAAATATGCTATTGGCCACTCTCTGACTTACATTGAAAAGAGTAAAATATAATCCCTTAGGGAGAGTATGGATGCATAAGAAGGTTTCTCTTATTCACTCATTTTAGTGTGTTAGACTACAGCTGTTTCTTATCTCAGATATTCCTATATGGGAACATGCAAATTAAGTACTGAATATGCAGCAGCTATAGTCATAAATCCTCCGAGTGCAGCAATAAAATTTCTTGTAGACCAGAATATAGAGACAACATCTGAGAGTATTTGTTTTTAGGAACCAGGACTTGATGTCTTTTGTGAGATTTCAACCACTGTTAACTCTTATTGACTTCAATGGGAGTTGAGGCTACTCAGCATGGTGCAGGATGAGGCTCCAGGCGTTTATCTAATTGCGCACTAACTGTTGCCTCATAAAACAGCATGTTTGTATAATTGCAACTTTAATGTATTATTTATCATAAAATATATAAACATTAGGGAATGAGATAGCACATAGGGGCCATACCTCCCTTTTCATTTTATTATAAAGCTTTAGCTGGCTTAAGATATAGTATTTTATATTTTTGTAGTATCTTTTATCCTAAATTATCCCAAACTTGAGCTGAATCTTGCTATAATTAGGAACCCATGGAGTTCAATGTGAGATTTCCCTGAGTCTTATTTTCATGGAAGACGGTAGCTCACAGCACTCTGAATTGTACTGAAGGGAAAGATGCATATGTAGATAAGGCTATTAGTTATTAAGGTCACTTTCACAAAGCTTCTACTCTGTAAGCCATAGGAGAAACTCAATTTAAATACTTTACAAGAAAGAAAAACAGCCATGCCAAGGTTTCAGCCTCCATAACTTAAAACTGAGCATCAGAAAACAAACCATCCCTGTATACACTTAAAAAAAAAAGTGCTTATTGGATAAGATATAATAATATGAAAGGAGTAGGTTCATTTCCCAGCATGTATCTCTTAGCATAAGGGGAGAGCTGACTAATCCTTGAGACTTGATGAATATCAGTGATAATGTAAATTTTTAGTGCTCCACAAATGGAGTGGGGATGTGTGTGTGTGTGTGCGTGCATGCATACACACGCATGCACACACACGCGTGCACGCACACACACGTGCATGCAAGCAGCCATCCTTTATTATTATTGGTTTTGAAATCATGGACCAGAATCCCACTCTGAAAGTCAATATCCTTACACAAAACAAAAATGGGCTGTTCTCACCTAAAGAGTTCAATAGAAATAGAGGAAAATTCAGCCCCAAATCTTTTCTTCAAATTAAGTGCTTGAAGCATGTGAATAATGATGCTGAGCAAAATGTAGATTTTCTATCTTGCAGGAATCCTTGTTGAGAACAGATGTTTAAAAAGCCCCTGGCAGAAGAACTCTAACTTATTGCACTTTACTCAAAGTGTGACAAGTTAGCATGGGAGCCAACTGAACAGACCTTCACTATTCAGTGGTGGGGTCTCACAGCCTGCCCACACTGGCCACTGGGGGTGCTCCTGCATGCCTCCCAGGAGGCTGCCAGAGCAACCCTTCTCCCCAGCCCCACACTCTCCTCCATCAGCTGGTGACTGTCAGCAGCAACTGGGAGAAAAAGGGGAAATGAAGGCCCCTGCCACAAGAGGCTCCCACAGCTTGCTGGCTGGATTCTTGGGAGGGCTGGCCCAACCTGGACTGCTGCAAGGGCACAGACCCCAGAGCCCATAACCCCCAGCAGCCCTTGCCAGGCCGTGGCACAGCACTACCTGGCTGTGGCTCCTGCAGGGACACAGACCCCAGAGCACTTCACCCACACCCATCCCCTGGCCAAGCAGTGGTGTGCTGCAACTCGGCCTGAGCAGCTGCCAGGAGAAAACCCAGACTTCTGCCTTCCCTCCCCTTCCCCTTCCCCCCACCCCGGACCTCCATACCATCCAAGATGTGAGGCACTACAGGGCCTGGGTGTCTGAGGGGAAAGAAACCCTCCTTCCCTCACCAGGCTGCCCATGGGGCTGGGATCAGAGGCTGTCACCAACCTGGGAGGCACAGCCAAGAAGGCAGAGCTACCTTGGTGCTCAGGCAAAGCAAACTAGTTCTGCCAGAGGCTAGAGTGCAGCCCTGGATAATGTCACCTGGGATGGTGGTGATCATGTTCTAAGTTAACCCTCGATGGGATCTGGCACAGGTATTCAATAAAGCGCTCTAAGAAAAAGTGCTTTTGGTTAGTACACATACATCCAAGGTTAACTTAGAGCAGAAACCACCATTTTTAAAGTACTTTATATGCCATGAACGTATGTTCTGTTACAGCTGTAAAGCACTTTGTGTGCTTAAAGTGCCTTAAGTGTAATGTCTGTACCTAGCCTCTGACTCTATTTCTTTTTGTCCCAAATTGGGTGAAAAGTTAAAATGGCAATGTTTTCTATTAAATGAAAATTCTGAAAAAAAATCAACTTGGAAATATTGAAACATTTTATTTTAACATTTTCAGCTGAAACAATTCAACTGTCCCTAAAATTAAAAGGTTTCATTTCTGTTGTTTGATCTGCTCCAAAATGCTTTGCTTTGTGTCAGGTTAAAATTAAACTGCATTTTCTCATAACCTCACAAAACCCTCTGAAATCTGTAGTTCAGGACTCACAAGGGGCAACTCCCATGATGCACCAGGAAGCCGAGGGAAAGGGATATCTGTATTGCCTTGGGGATGTAATAGTTTGCAAGAAAGCCAGTTCCATAACAGAGAATCTGTACCCAAACTCCATCCCCTCTAAAGCAGTGCACCATTAAGGAAAAGATTTCTTCAATTGACTTGAAATAAAATATTTCAGTGCAATTCTAAAAGGTAAAGTATTCTGATTATGTTGGTTCAACCTGTGACAAATTAGTTCATTCTCATTTTCCCCATGGAAGATTGCAATTATGCAAAAACTGCAATTTCTTTTGGATAACCATTCCGGTGTAAAACGTCCTACAAACTTTACTGTTTAAGGCCCTCATTTCTCTTCTAACTGTTGCCTCTCTACATGAACAACTGGTGCCTCCCAATACTAGGGGGGGCACCATGGCAGTGAGTGGGGATTGTCCACAGCCACCAGCGTTGGTGTTGGTGGTGGCAAGCAGGGAGCGGGGACTTCCCGCAGCTGCCAGCATTGGTGTTGGCAGCTTGGGGGTGGGGGAGGGTGATGAGCAGCGAGCGGGGACCACCCTCAGATGCTGCTGGCCATGTCAGTGGCAGGGGTGGGGAGGGCAGGTGGCAAGCATCAACCACCCGCAGAAGCCAGCAGCAACTTTGGCATTGGCCAAACTTGGAAAGTAGCGGGGGGTATGTGCCCCCCCCCACCCCATGCCTCCCTCTACTTGTTGCTTATGCCTCTCTACTTGGAATTCATTCTGAGTTTTTCCTCCAGAATTGCCAAATAAGAAGGCATGCGTTTCATTCTAAATATGATAAAATCTGGGCTTATTTTAATGTCTAGTGGGACAAACCTTCATTTGTCTTGGTGCCAGTCACTAGTGTCTTATGGCCTTCATGAAAAGAGTAATAAACACTTTGAATGAGAAGAGGCAAGATTGAGCATTGTGGTCTGGTAACAGAGAAAAAATACTGATAACAACCTTGATTTCAGGGCAAAAGGAATGAGTGAAACAATCTTGTTTACTCCTACTACTTCTGAATCTGCAGAAGCTACAACTATTCCTCCCTCACCCTCCCAGTAAAAATGATTCATTGCCAATTTTCTGCCTGACATATTCTGTTGTTTAATGTGTTAAATAGGGCTTTCTTCATGTTATTAGCCTATAATACATTAGAGACTGACAAAGTCTGATAGCTTAATGTGCATAGCAGAAAATTTAACAGGACAAGATAAGAAAAAAATATTTTAAAAGTTAGGTCCTTGCTATACTGTAAGACGAATATCTTTAACTCAAAGCCAGTATCTTTCATGGATCATAGTTACTGCACAATGAAAATGGAGAGTGGGCAGGCAGAGAATTCCTAAGCTGATTCGTATTACCATGACATTTTTACCACTATGAGAACAAAAACCTCCAGACACTAAGTATCAGGGCCAAATTAGGCAAGATGTTGAATACCTACAATGCATGTTGACTTTAATGAGGCTCCTGGCTGCTATACTGGAGGTCAGCATCTCACAGGGAGATTATATTGTTCATGAAGTGCAACTTTGATACAAATCAGTGTAATTTGTATTTCTCTATATGACACTAGCAAACTCAAATTATATAAGAAAATAAAACATAGAAATCTATCTTGCAAATAGCTGTAATCTTTTACCACATGCCAGTAAACGAAGTTGAAGCTATTTTTGTGATCCTGAAAGTGTTCTGTGTTTTTACAGTCATGTATGATTTTTTTTTTTGATGGTGCTAGCTGCCTCTCTGAAAGGATAATGGTGCCACTCTCATCCTCTGCCTTTAGACTCTTATTTTCATTAGACTTATTTATATGACAGATAAAATTCAAATGCTTTGTGCTAGAGTGCTCCAAGAGGTCAGAATAGCAAAAGCCTGATGAATGAGGTACTGAAAGAAGAACAGTTTCAAGTATGAATTCAGCCCAATTTTCTACCACTTCAGCTTCCACAAGAATGTTCTCCCCTTGCCTACAAAAGCTTCAGGGTTATGAAGTCCATTGGGGATTTTGACTTTTCTATGATAGGCATTTGGATTCTACAATGATGGGTACTGCTATAGGTTTGTAGCAGAGCTTGAGGGGGGAGGAGAGAGGAGCAAGGGAGAGAAAAACCTCGCTCACTCCCCACCCTGACCAGCTGAATGCACAGGACTTACCACATAGACGGTCCCAGTGTGGGGCCGGGAGAACTGTGGTGGCATCTCTGATCATCCCCAGTAGAGCAGGGATGGTCCGTGGGGCCGGAAGCTGGTGCCAAGGGTGACAGCTGGCTCAGGGCAGCTGTTTTGTTGGGGCCAGAGCCACTGCTCCTCAGCTGCCTCCCAGATGAGGCAAGAGCCAACTGAT
The DNA here is from genome assembly GCF_000455745.1 of Alligator sinensis. NCBI lineage: Eukaryota > Metazoa > Chordata > Crocodylia > Alligatoridae > Alligator > Alligator sinensis. The sequence continues at coordinate 499,223 of NW_005842305.1, read as the reverse complement.
CAAAAACCATTCACTCTTGTGTCAGGGAAGATTGGCCCCGGCTGCAGGATGGAGGCAGCAGGGGATTGGTGCTGGGAGCCAGCCAGAATCTGGCCAAGATTCAATGCAAATATGGCAAAACCAGTAATTTTTATAGTATAAGCAATGAAACCAGTACCCTAAATCCTTTCCTGTCTGGCCAGATATAATTCTTAGCTTTTGTCCTTCTTTCTTTTATATAATTCAAAACTTGGGGGCAGGGCTTATATACTTAGTAGAGCTGTGCAAAACAGCATCATTCTGCTCCAACTTCCATTTCAACGGAACAGTGTTTCATTTCAAGTTTCGTTTCATTTCGAATGCATCATTCCATTTCGTTTTGTCAAAACTTTTTGGCTGTTTTGATGCTGTTTTGACATTTCACCCATAGCCAGCGCCAGGAAGTGCTGCCACTGGCCTCAGCTGGCAGCACCAGCCTCCTGTGATCTGGGAGGCAGACTGGGGGCCTGTGCCCCCAGGAGCAGTCCAGCACAGCCCCCACAGGCCTCCCAGGGGTGCGGGTGAGCCCCTGATCTGCCTGCCAGATGACAGGAGGCTGGTGCTGCCAGTTGGGGCCAGCAGCAGCACTGATGTTCCCGGCATAGGCTGCAGGATCAGGGCAGCAGTGGGTCTGCGCAGAAGCTGATTTGCCCTGGGCCCCGCACCCCCCTCTAATTAGCTCTGGTGTGGGGCCTGGGGCAAATCAGCTCATGCAGAGACCCGCCACCACATGGGGATTGGGGTGGAAGTGGGTTCCTGCATAAGCTGATTTTCCCCAGGCCCTGCACCAGAGCCAATCTGAGGAGGGCGCGGGGCCCGGGGCAAATCAGCTCCTGTGTGGACTCACTGCCACCATGATCCTGAGGTGGCGACAGGTCCCCTCATGAGCTGATTTTCCCCAGGCCCTGCACCAGAGCCAATCTGAGGAGGGCGCGGGGCCCGGGGCAAATCAGCTTGTGCAGGGACCCACCGCCGCCCTCCCTGAATGAGCTGATTTTCCCCAGGCCCTGCACCAAAACTGATCTGAGGAGGTGGGAAAGTGGGGAGAGCCAGGGCTGTGTTCCCCATGGGGCCTAGCCGCATGGGGCTATGGAGCCATTTGGAGTGCAGTTGTGGCTCTCCCCAACCTCTCACCACCAGGCTGCTTCAAAATTTGAAACATTTCGAAACTTTTGAAACATTTCAACTGGACTCATTTCGTTTTGAGGCTGTTTCAAAGCCCTTCGTTTCATTTCGATTTCACTGTTTTGAGCCTGAAATGAGTTGAAACAGCATCAAAATGAAACAGCTGGTGAAGCTTTGCACAGCCCTAATACTTAGCTTATATAAATTGTTATCATTCTCACTGATTTTCAGGATCCCAATGTTTAATTCCTGGCTCTTGTAAATTCAGTGGGCATGTCCAGATGAGCACAAGTGTGCACTTTGCAGTGCTGCAGACCTGTCTGTGGTGCCATAAACTGCATGCACTGCACAAGCAAGCGTTTGCCATGCTGCTATTTTGCCTCATGGTGGGTTTTTTTTGCACCAGGAGATCCTGGTGTCAAAAAAAATGATGCCAGAAAAAAGTGGGGTGGCGCACATGGCAGCAGTGTGCCATCTGAAACGGAAGTCTAGTTGGCTAGAGCCATACTCAGGCTGCCAGCTAGGCTCCACATGCCCAGATCTCCACCACTGGAGCACCAGGACCTCAGGGAAGGCTTCTGGGGCTAGCCCAGGTGCTGGCCCCAGTTTCCCCTACCCCACCCAAAGCATTTTTCCCTGCACTAACCCCATGTGCAGGGGCATGCACTGGGGCAAAAAGCAGTGGCATGAATTTGTACCACTGCTGTTTTTGGTGTGGCAACAACACGTCCCTACTCATGGGAATGCGGCCAATGGGTCCAGAATCTCCCTGCCTCTCTCATAAGCAGATACTAAGCATAGATCATTCATCTGTAATTGTCACTTGTTCCATCTGTAAATCCCTGGAACTTGTAGCTTGTTTATGTTTTGGCCCAGCCGTCCAGACATGGAAGTAATCCCTCATCAGACAAACATTTTCTGGTATCTGTTACAGTAATGCTACCATACCATCATTCAGGAGTGATGGCTAGACAGAGGATAACCCTGGGTTCTGGATGTTTGATATGTAAAGGGATGAATACTGGTAAGTGTAGGAAAAGCATCAGGGCTTTTAGTAGGATAAGGAAGCATTTGTACACTTTGAGCCTGACTCTAATCACATTTGCAGTGCTGCAAATCAAGAGTAATTCCATCGGATCCAATAGAGTTACACTGTTATTAAACAAGCTAGTAGTTTTTTACCCCTCAAGAGCACACAAAAACAGCAATTGACAGGTATTCAAATGAAGGACATATAAAATACAAAATAATGTGGTGTGTGTGTGTGTGGGGTGGGGGATCTCCTTCTTTGATGATATTAAAAAGGAAGGAATGTGGCATTTTTTAAAAGGAGCTCCATCTGATCTATTATTAGAAATTATATGAAGCTTTAACATAAAATAATTGTATTGAAATTGGTATACCATTCTGGTCCGATAGATTTCTAGGCTAGGGACAGAAGTTGCACATAAACCAGCTTAAGTGATCAGAAACTGGTGTAAACCTGTAACAGAACAGAAGATGAGTGCGTATAAAGCAGTTTCAAAATGGCTGAAACTGCTTTAAGATAAACTTGGTTGAACGTAGTATCAAATAAAGTATTTTCAAATAAAGTGATTTGGGTCAAACTGGTTATGAAACTTCTGTCCCAGACCCCTTCCTGGTTCAAGTTAAATCACAGTCTTCCAGCATCTCAGTATGCTTTCCCACCCTGGGCTGTCTGCTTCAGAGAGCAGGCTGGGCCTGCCCCCCTGCTCCTGCTGGATTGGTGAGGGATGGCTGACAAGGGGGGTGGGGCAAGCCCAGCTGAGGATGCAGCCCAGTCTATGGCGGGGGGACAGGGGTTGCTCCTCCTGGAAAACCCCAGCTAGGGTCTGGGGCTGGGCAGGGAGTGGGGGCTAAACACCCCTTCCCCCACTCAAATTTACTGGTCGCAACTGTGGATTACAAATCCCATTGGTACCTGGAAGCAGGAAGAGGAAGCAACGATGAGCAACCCTATAGAGTCCTACTGCTGTAATTCTGGAATGCAAATCCCAGAGACCTCAGGGGCAGCAGGAAGAGGAAGTGAGCACACAACAAGGGAGCCGTGCTCTAGCGCCCCTCCAGCTTCTGGCCTGAGCCACTGCAGGCATGTGGCTTCATTTCCTGAATCAAAGGTAAATGTCTGTTCACTTCTGTTTCAATTTAACCTGTGCGTCTTAGACTAACCTGCAAAGACTGAATCGATTCAGCCTCAGGCTTTATGACTGTGTGTACCTAGCCCTAATGTCTATAGGTTGCCTTCTGAATCAAACCAAGCTTTTATAGTGTTTTTACTGAATCCTATGAACTAGCTCTTTGTTATAAGAGACAACACAAATTATCTTTAGCTATTGTATTGAATTGTTTCATTACTAGCAAGCCAAATGGAGGGGGGGGTTTTCCACCATGAAAGATGCCCGTAGTTTTATTGATAGCCTCATTCTACTGCACTGCATTACATTGTATTGTGCTACATTGTTAGGGACATCTTAAAAAATCACGCTAGCTCCAGTTCTTCTGTTTTCTTTTTTTTACATTAACATCAGCACCCCCTGCCTATGGTTTAAATTCAGAGCAGTCCCTGAACTAGGTGTACTTGTTTAAATGTTCACAAATAGAGTGTTTAGACTGTATTGTTATAGTTTTGATTAGACTGTCTCTGCCCAGGGCTGACTGGTGCTGTCCCACTCCCAGTCATAAAACAGTCTTGAGGTTCACCTCCAGAGCATTGTTCTCACTGCCCTTTTCCCTGCTCTTTGCTCTGTCTATGTTAGAGTGCAAATTCTTCAGAGCAGGAAGTATCCATTAGAGCTGGAACTTTCATTCTCTTGGAAATCCCAAAACAGGAAGTTCACCTTACACTAAAGCAGAATGGCAAATGCATTAGTGACCTCCTAATCTGAAGCTATTTTTAGGTAACCAGGAAGTACTAGTTAATATCATTCAAACTAAATAGCAAAGATGAGATGGTTTACAAATGTAAGAAAAAGACACCCAACATGTGCGTGTGTGCATTCATTCATACACATCCTCTTTTTTCTCCCCTTCCCATCCTGGAACTCAAGAACTTCTAAATAAATTTAAAACTAAATTCTGAGGAAAAATATAGATCCCAAGTGAAGTACTAGAAAATCACAATTTTGTCCAGAGTGAATTTTTATGGCTGGGTTATAAACTGCAGGTAAGGGACTGTCAGCATTTCCAATCCATTAACTACAATGGTCCTAGCTGGCCCCACTGATAATAAATCACATGGAACTAAAAATAAGAGTAAATAGAACTACTCAAGTCAAGAAGATTATGTGCAACAGACTGGCAAAAACAAGTTTGTTTTTAGGCATAGTTTCATTTGTTTTACCCTTAGCTTGCTTAGACTCAAAAAAGCCAGAACATTTTAGTTATTATACAGTGTATTAATGTTTTGTTGGTGAATATTTCAATATATTTGAATCTTTAATACACAGTTATTCAGCACAGCCAAGAAAGTTTTTGAAAATTAGTCTGCTTATTGACTATTAAACTTTCATAACTGCTGTTATATGATATACAACACAATAGCAACCTTAAATTTGTCATAGTGCTGACTGCATGCTTGAAATGAATTTAGCTTTATAAAGATGCAAAAATGTTCCCTGTGGAAATACATTTTTTACAAAACCAGATATTTACAGTGCGAGAACCGTGAACCTAAAACAACATACCTATTTTCACAGTGTGGGCTCTCCACTTTTTAAAGTCTCACTAAACATTTCAAAATTAAAATGCTCCTGACTAGACAAGTGATAATACTCCAGTCCCATCAGTACAAACCAGAAAAATGCCTCAACAATACAATGGAAAAGGGCTTCATAGAGTTTTAAGGCCAGAGACAGAAGTTACACATAAATCAGTATAAATGATGGAAAACTGGTTCAAATCTGCAACACAACAGAAGTTCAGTGCACATAAACCACTTTCAAAATGGCTGAAACCTGGTTGGATAATTTAAACCTGAATGGATGTAGCATCAGACTGAACCAATTTAGGTTAAATTGGTTTACTGAACTTCTGTCCCAGATTCCCTTCACATTCAGGTCAACTCGCAGTCCCCCAGCATCCCGGGATGCTTTGCTCCTCTCCAACAACTCCCCCCAGGGTGGGTAAGCTAGCCTTGGCCCAAGCTGTCTGCTCCAGCTGAGCAGGGAGGCATGATCTCACGCCCCCCAGCCTCTGGCCTCGGCCACTTCAGGCATGTGGCTGCATTTCCACAATCATAAGTGAATGTCTGTTCACTTGCTTATTGGTTCAATCTACATAGTCTAGACTAACCTGCAAAGACTGAATTGATTTAGCCTCAGGCTTTTCGACTGTCTGTACTTAGCCTAAGAGTTAGTTTTGAATAAGTCGTAGAGAGCTCAAGAGTCCTTGCTTGTTTGTTTAGATGCACTTCTTGTGCTCCTTACCTTTCCATCACTGTAGTTGTATGAATCTCATTAACCAGGACTTGAATGGCTAAAAATCCTGCATGGAGATTTGAAATCATAGGTCCAGCTAAAGACTTCAGAGATAGATATAAAGTCTTGTATTCTAGATGAGAATCTTCTTTTATCAGCCTATTGAAAATTGTTCTTTCCTCTCTCAGGAAATAGCTTCTGCTATTCCTGCTTCCTTTTTCATTGAATTTCTCAGTGTTCTGTCCCTATATACTTTTTCTTTCAAGCACAATAGACAAAATTAACAAACCAGGAATATTCTACTGACCTATTCTGGTGAATGTAGTAAAAAATCTTTTCTATAACTGTGTAAAGTGTTTTTTTGCCTGCTAGTCCCAGAACTGGAAGCAGGCCAACTTTGTGCAGTATTTCTAGAAATATGTGTATTTGTGTATGCAAAGCCTGTTCTGTAGCACTCCTTGCCATGGTCTGAGCACCTTGTCATCACCATTTTTCATGTTACGCCATGGAGTAGTTCCACATTTCCAAAATGCATAGCAGTGAACCTGGCCTTCCTTCTATAGCAGGGATTCATTTTCTGAACAAGAGGTTCTTCTCAACATTTTTTTTGCGGGGGTAGGGGGGACAGGCAAGTGGCATGGAGGGGAGGCAGAAGGAAGGGCAGTCTGCCATGAAAAAAAAGACAGGACAGAAGGGGATTTTATCAGGTGTTAAGGGTTGGATCAAACTTATGTTCCAGGTTTGAGTGAACTCAGCAACTAGGAAGAGGATGGAGAGAAGTAGCAATGGGTAAGTCAACTAAAAATAAGAATCATGAAACCTAAAGGATGGGAATCATAAAAGGAAACTTCAGAAAAACAAAGTGTGGTAGCTTTATTCATCGTGAAGTTACTGAGGACGCCATAGCTCCGTGACAGATCAGATGAGTCATCCTTCTCCCAGATCTTCCTCTTGTGTAGGGCTGACCTTCACGCATGCTGCTTTGCTCTGTTTATCACAGGCATATTTATATTATCTTCTTTCTCCAGGCTCTACTGAAACCAGCTGAATCATTCCTAATTCAATGCTGCATGGTGCTAAGGCATGCTGGCTCCAATCAAAGTGTTTAGCTGTGTACTTAAGCTTAATGATTAGGGGTCTACTTAATTCATAGTTTCTGTAGAAACTGCAGAAAACAGCATTGTTTGTGATCACCTGGAAATATTGTATTGGCTGTAATCTCCCATGAAATCAACCTAAAAGACCCTCCAGCATATTATTCAGATAATATGCTGTGTTAGAATGTCCCAGTTCTTACCACAATACAAAGACAACGTAACAATCACTGCAGCCATAGATCATGTGATTGTGAGTATCTGCTAGTGATGTAGACTAAGTGAAGGCAACAGCCAGTGAAGTGAAAATGTTTCAGCACCATCTTTTAAGAAGTTAAATGTAATGCTGCAGTCTGAAGATGAATTAAAAGAAATTAAAAAAGCTAAATATATTTCAGGTCAGGATTGTGTAACAGTTCCCCGTAGGAACCTTACATTCAGATGGTGGTAAATTCTTTTGTTCATCTTGCAGTGTGACTCTGGATATATCAAGGAAGAACAGCATTGATCACCATTTAGAGTCCAAATCAAATATAAAGTCCAAGGCTCCTGCAAAGGCTGAAGGTCAGAAAAAAAAGAAATGACAATGTCCTCAATGTTTAAAGAACCACTGAAAGCAGTTTAACAAGAAAAGAAGCTACATTCAAGATAGTGGAGCCATTCACTGCTGCCAACATACCTTTGGAAAAAAATGGTAACTTAAAACTAAGGGAGTACTTCAACAAGCACATACCAAATGCTGGCATGCCAAAGAATGCCAGATGCCTTTGGATGTAATTTAGTTTGGGAATTCTGTTTCTGATCAGTTTCCACATCTCTGCAACTTGGCAAAACGCTGCCTTACAATTCCAACCAATTCAGTGGACAGAGAACACGCAGCCTTAATGTATGGACAAGTATTCACACTGCAGATACAGAGGATGGCAGCTGCAACTGCTGGTAGATGCTGCATACTAGCATTTAACAACTAAAATGAATAATTTCTATTAAGTTAGCAATGATTAGTATTTTTAAACTTTTTGTAGAACACTATATATAATAATAAAATTATGATATGTTACAATTCATAGCATATATACATTTACATTTACATTTATATTTAAATTTAATATTTAATTTTACAATAATATGCTAAATTATATGATATAATTTACTTTTTGTAGAATTTGCTATTAAATTATATTGTGCCAATCATCAGTGAGGGGTGGGCCTGCCAGGAAATGCACACAAAATAGGCTCTTTGTGCCACGAACAAGCTGCAAAAATTGCTTTGTCTTGCCATGAATTAAGTAGACCCCTAGTAATGATTCCAGTTGGACTGTTTACCTGTTTAAAGTTAAGGTTGTACTTGAGTGTTTTTGCCTAACTGAGGTAAGAATGCTTAGTGCCTGGTAGAAAAAGCCCTCATGTACCTTCTAGCTGTGACATACCCAAGGATGTAAAATGGGACACATTCATCTCTACACCACAAAACATGCTAATGAGTGTCATTATTTAATAAAAACAGCAACACTTAGTTAATGCAACCATTGCAAAGCATAAAATAGTTTAATCACATTGAGGGCTTGCAGAAAACAGTGATTTGGGGCAAAAGTCATTAGAAGGCTGAGTCTTCATTTTCTCATTGAAATTTAGCCATTACCAGCTAAACAGAAGAGAACTTTAAAATTCATACGTTATTAAATGCACTGCAGTTGTTGGGGATTTTTCAGTATTTTAATTATTGGAAAATATTTAACACCCACTTCTAGCTTTCTCTGGGTGGCTTCTATTACCCAAGATTTTTTCATTCATGTTCAAGTAAGTACTGTTTTTGGAGGGGCTGAGACCAAGGCTCTCTTCTTTTGGTATTGTACAAACATATAGGAAGACATTTCTAGTCTGAAAGGCCTGACAGGCAAACACAGGCATAACTAGGCCAAGGGTGGAATGGGAAAGAGACATAAAGGGTGTGACTACACGAGATGCTTAACGACAAATTAACATAGTTTACTTCACAGTAAACTCATGGGACTACATGTGCACATTAGAGCTGTGTAAAATTTTGGCAGCCGTTTCATTTTGGAGGTCTTTCGGGCCTTTTCAGCACCTGAAACACCAAATCTGAATCAAAACAGAAGTCTCAGAAACATCTCTGAAACAAAACAAGGCATCCAAAATGTTTCAGAGATGTTTTGGAAAATTTCAGCATTTCAGAGCCAGGCTTGCAGGGAAACAGCTGTATGCTGCTGCCCTGCCACGCAACTTGGCTCCACAGGGAGCAGAGATCTGCGCTGGGGTCTCCTCACCACTGCTGCCTGCCCCTCACTGCCCCGGAGATGTGGGGCTGCACGGGGTGGGCAGCAGCAGTGAGGAGACCACAGTGTGGATCTCTGTTCCCTGCAGAGCCAGGTTGCATGGCAGGGCAGTGCTGGTTCCTGCCAGGTGACCTGGCTCTGCAGGGAGCAGAGATTCGGTGCAGCATGGGGTGGGCAGTGGCAGGGAGGAGATCCCTGGCACGGCTCTCTGCTCTCTGTGGAGACAGGTTGCACAGCAGGGCAGTGCTGGTCCCTGCCACGTGACCTGGCTCCATAGGGAGCAGAGATCTGGGGCAGTGCAGCATGGGCAGCAGCGGGGAAGAGATCCCCAGTGCAGGTCTCTGCTCTCTGCAGAGCCAGGTCATGCAGCAGGGCAGTGCTGGTCCCTGCTGCACGACCTGGCTCCATAGGGATCAGAGATTTGTGCAGGAGTCTCCTTGCCTGCACAGAGAGCAGTGGCCCTCCATCTCTCCTGGACAAGCCACCCATGGCCCCATCCTGCTCCCCGCTGGGCCATACAGCCCCTGGCCCCAAGACACACCCAGCTGGGCTTCAAAACAGATTTGGAGGCGATTTGGTGAAGCCTAATCTCCGAAACAGATTCAACCAAAATGAAACAGGACAGTGATCTGAAACACCAAAATGAATCACTGTCCTCTGAAACAGCCGAATCCAAAACCAAATCGAAACACAGCCATTTCGCACAGCTCTAGTGCACATACTTACTTTGCTGTAAATCTCCCTAATACCGAGTAAATTTGCTACCTGCAAATGCAAATAGCAAATTTATTTGGCATTAGCAATGACCTTGTAGTGCTCATGTAGATGCCTGGCCTGAAGCAAAATCTTCTGGTCAGCTGTCCACAATGGGGTGTGATATAGCTCCCTGCCCCTGGAAGTTGCCTCCTGCTGTGGTGGGCTTCACCACAGGAGCCCAAACAGGCACTATGCCCCGCTTCCCCAGCATCAGGGAGCTGCAATCACAGAGATCCTTATCTCCCAGCTCCTGCTCTGCCACCATGACCAGAAAGCATGGGCTGGGAGACCCTTATCTCTCAGCAGGGAATAAGCTCCTCAGCCCCCACTCTGTAATCATAATTGCTATCATGGAGCAGGGGCTGGGAGCTCCCTGCATAGGGACAGTTCCCCACCCAGCCCCTGACCAGGACAGCTCCCAGCCAGCCCTAGTCTGTGTGAGGAAGCACATGCAGCCTGGAGGTGGCTGGGGATTGTCCCGTTTCAGGCAGTCCCCAGCCAGCCCCCGCCTGCACATGCAGACTTCCCCACACACCATTTTGACAGAACAATGTTTTGTTTCAAATTTAATTTCGACTGAAAACTGCTGTTCCTTTTCGTTTCATCGACAGTTTCACTGTTTCAACCCTGTTTCAACGTTTCACCCATAGGCTATAATGGGGAAGCTCAAAACAGCCTATAGCTTTGTCTTTTCTAGTCTGATTTGGATGAAACTTGTGGGAATGGTAGAGCCTTATGAGGGCATGAAAGCTGCCAAGATTCAAGGAGATAGGTACAGGGGGCTCAGTGAAACTGCACCTCAAATCTTGAAAGCAAAAGTCATGTCACGTATATATGTTAAGCCACAGCATGGTCAAAACTGCAGGCATGCTAGCACCTGCTGAGGCCACAAGGCCTGCCAAGTTTCAAGGAGATAGGTCCAGGGGTTCTGGAGAAACTATACCTCAAGCTGCAGACAAGCAAAACTCGTAACATGGATGACACTGTGTGCGTGTTAAGGCATAGCAGGATGAAAGCTGCAGGCATGCTAGCCCCTGCTGAGGCCACAAAGCCTGCCAGCTGTCAAGGAGATAGGTGCTGCAGGAGTCTAGGTTCTGAGGTCCTACACCCCTAGATGATGACATGCAAAACTTGTGATATGGATGATTGTGCAACTGACTGTGTCTGCCTTAGGGCAAAGGGGGGTGAAAACTGCAGGCCTGCTAGACCCTGCTGTGGCCATGAAGCCTGCCAGCTGTCAAGGAGATCGGTGCAGGGGGAGACTGGGTTCTGGGGTCCTGCACCCCTAGCTGCTGACATGCAAAACTCGTGTCATGGGTGCTTGTGCAACTGTGTCTGTCTTGGGGCACGGGTGAGGGGAACTACTGCAGGCCTGGCTGCTAGGCCCTGCTGCAGCCACAAAGTCTGCCAGCTGTCAAGGAGATAGGTGCAGGGGGGTTCTGGAGCCCTGCACCTCTGGCTGTTAACAGGCAAAACTCATTACATGGGTTAAGATGGAGCAGGGTGAAAGCTGCAGGCATGCTATCCCCTGCTGAGGCCATGATGCCTGCCAGCTGTCAAGGAGATAGGTGCAGGGGGGTTCTGGAGCCCTGCACCTCTGGCTGTTAACAGGCAAAACTCATTACATGGGTTAAGATGGAGCAGGGTGAAAGCTGCAGGCATGCTATCCCCTGCTGAGGCCATGATGCCTGCCAGCTGTCAAGGAGATAGGTGCAGGGGGAGACTGGGTTCTGGGGCCCTGCACCTCTAGCTGCTGACAGGCAAAACTCGTGACATGGGTGCTTGTGAAACTGACTGTGTCTGTCTTAGGGCAGAGGGGGGTGAAAACTGCAGGCCTGTTAGCCCCTGCTGAGGCCACAAAGCCTGCCAGCTGTCAAGAAGATAGGTGCAGAGGGGTTCTGCGGCCCTGCACCTCTGGCCGCAGGCAGGCGAAACTTGTGACGTGTGGGTGACACTGTGTGCGCGTTCAGGTGTGCCCTTCCTGGCACTGTTGCCTCTGCACAACACAGCAGTGTGCCCCAGTGAGGTCTTCTCCTCCCCTACAACCTCAGCTCAGTCCACCATTGTAAACGGCAGCAGGTAAAAATAATGTAGGTGGCTCAGCACCAATAGCACCAGTGGCATCTAAGGTAGGCAAACAGAACTGTCAGGCCCTTCTTTCCTCTCAAGCAGGAGCACTTAGTGCATTCTGGGCACCGCACTTCAAGAGAGATGCGGATAACCTGGAGAGGGTCCAGAGAAGGGCCACTCGTATGGTTAAGGGCCTGCAGG
>NW_005842305.1:486569-486869 GCF_000455745.1 Alligator sinensis | reverse complement strand
TCTTTCCTGCCTATGCAGGGGGTCGGACTCGATGATCTACTGAGGTCCCTTCCGACCCTAACATCTATGAATCTATGAATGTCTGTTAGGTGCATCCTCACTGTGTGTGTGTGTGTGTGTGTGTGTGTGTGTGTGTGTGTGTGTGTTCAGGTACACCATTCCTGGTACTGAAACCTCTGCACAACATGGCAGTGTGCCCCACTGAGGCCTCCTCCTCCCCTACAGCTTTGGTCCTGTCCACCACTGTAAATGGCAGCAGGTAAAAATAACGTACGTGGCTCACCAGTCAGCACCAGTCGC
>NW_005842305.1:485271-485660 GCF_000455745.1 Alligator sinensis | reverse complement strand
TCAAGATGAACATGGGCTGACAATGCGAGGTCACAGTCGGCAGGGATAACCGGACCTTGTCATGCATCCATAGGTGCATCTCAAGTAGGGCCAAGGAGGTGATCCTCCCCCTCTACGCGACACTGGTCAGGCCACAGCTGGAGTACTGTGTCCAGTTCTGGGCACCCCACTTCAAGAGGGATGTGGACAACATTGAGAGGGTCCAGAGGAGGGCCACCCGCATGATCCGGGGACAGCAGGGCAGACCCTACAATAAGAGGCTACGGGACCTGAACCTGTTCAGCCTTCACAAGAGAAGGCTGAGGAGGGACCTTGTGACCATCTATAAACTCACTAGGGGGGACCAGAAGGGTTTGGGGGAGACCTTGTTTCCCCTAGTGCTCCCCGGA
>NW_005842305.1:479116-485220 GCF_000455745.1 Alligator sinensis | reverse complement strand
GCTAGGATCTGGAACCAACTTCCAAGGGAAGTGGTGCTGGCTCCTACCCTGGGGGTCTTTAAGAAGCGGCTCGATGCCTACCTGGTTGGGGTCATTTGAGCCCAGTTTTCCTCCTGCCCAGGCGGGGGGTCAGACTTGAAGATCTACAAGGTCCCTTCCGACCCTACTTCTATGATTTTATGAAATGATGCCAGACCACACTACCCACTTGCTTCTGGGGTGCGGGTGCATCTATAGATGCTGCTGCACTTCTCTCCTCCTCAGCAGGCACAGCACAGCAGGAGGAGGAGTGCACTCAGCTGAGCCCCTTGCCTCCACCTGTACATCAACCTCCTCCTAAACACCTTCTGAGGAAGGAGACCTGGCTCTAGGGGAAACTTAAGAGGTGTCAAGCACAAACTCAGCTGATTCCTCCTCCTTCCCCAGAATTTCCCTTGCTAGGGCACTGAGATTCAGATCCAGCACAAGCTCTTCCTCTGGCAATGGAAGGCTCAGCATGGGAAGTGAAATAAGGGTGGAGTAAGCTGCTGTGCTGGTGCTTGTTGTTGCCATCATGGTGGATGGGGGTGATTACGGCTAATGCACATGGAGGGGAAATAGTCTCAGGCACAAGCAGTAGCAGTGGCACTGCTCCCCTCTCCTTGCTTCTTGTAGCAGCCTCATCCCTTTTAGCTGAAAGAAAGACGCTTCATCTCAGTTTGGTGGGGGCAGAACTTACAGCTCTCCCTCTACCTCCTCTTCTGCCCCTCCCTGAAGGCTGACCAGTGTGGCCACCTGCCTTTCCACCATGCTTCAGATGTGTTTCATATCTGGTGCAAATAAGAAATGTTAAATGGCCAGTATATGGCTTAGCTTCTGTATAAATTCAAAAGTGTGGCTGCAAGAGAATTGGTGGTACTAGTAGGGGTGTGTGTGATGCAAATAAGAAATGTGAAATGAAACAGCAAGTATATGGCTTAATCCCTGTATAAATAAAAAAAACGTGACTGCAAGAGCATTAGTAGGTGTGTGGTGCAAATAACAAATGTATAAAAGCAATAGGAATATGGCTTTGTCCCTATATAAATTCTATAATGTATGCAGCAAAGCTTTAAATGTATAGAAATAAAATATAAATGTAGTTCACTTCCTATATAAATTATATCCTTCCGTAATCCTATCCAATATAATTATTGAATTATTGAATTATAGAATTCAAAAGAATTAATCAAAATAAAAGAGCCTCAAGGGAAAAGGTATTCTGAATTTGAAATCCCTCTTGCTAGCAAGTAGGGAATCCTTTAGAAAATCAGTGCTGCTAGCAGTAGTTGTCTGATGCTGAGCTGCTGGAACATACAGCTCACTAACTGACTCCAAGGCAGATAGCAGGGCAGTTCAAACAATGCTGCCTTTTATGCAGTTTTTCCATCCCTCCTCCAGGGGCTCTTCGCTCCCCCGGTCCCCCCCCCCCCCCCCCCCTCCGCTTTTCCCCACCTTCCGCCTTCCCTCTTCTTACTTTAGTTTCTGTTTCTCTAGTGTAGGCAAGCCCAGCTTGAGCTTTGAAACTCGAAATGTTTTGAAAATTTCAAAAGGTTTCAACCTGCCTTGTTTCATTTCAAGGCTGTTTCAAAGCTCTGTGTTTTGTTTCAGTTTCGCTGTTTTGAATTCAAAATGAGTTGAAACAGCATCGAAATGAAACTCAAGGTGAAATTTCACACAAGCAGACATAGCCCCTACTAAGCAGGCATAGCCCCATACCCAGCAATGTGTCTGTGGGGGCAAGTAGAATGGTCCACCCCCATCCCCAGGAGTCTTGGCCATAGCAGATGTGGTCCCCAATATATATATATATATATGTATATGTATTTTTTTTTTTTGAGCTGGGGGGTGCAAATGAGACAGTTGTAGCTTCCAGGGAGCCTGTACCATGGCACTGCTTCCATCCAAGTGAACATTGCTTCAGCAGCAGCAATGGTCTTTGCTGTGTGAAGAACCAAGGCAAATAAGACTTTGGTCTCCCTCCCTCAGTCTCCAGTGGTGAACATACTTCTGCTCTTGCCCCACCTGAAGGGTGCTGAAGGAACTTGCTATCCTTCTGCATGAAAGTTTGAGCTTCAGTTTTCATCTCCATTCAGAGCAGGAACATTTCTGGAGACATGAATGAAATAAAACATTTTTTATAAGATGAGATCCCGTTTTTTTCCCCAGCTCTAAATAATGTCACCAAGGAGAACAACTGTGCACATGCAAAGTAATAATGGACATTAATTATAAACAAAAGTGAGAAACACCTTGGAGAAACACCTGAATGAGCATTCAGAAATCAATCAAGGGCTTGCAACCAAATCACTCTGAAATCAATCCAAAGGAAAAGCCTGAAATCCAACCTAGCTGCACCTACAACATTGATTTCAGATAAGAAAACACAATCAGTTTCCTGTGCAGGTTTGTATAATCCTCACTGATTCTTAATGCCAGTCATAAAGGGCACCAAAAGCAGGCATTTATCAAAGGAGGAGGTCATTCCACAGATTAAAGGTCAGGGGTCATAGAATTAACTCTACACAGTCCTACTGAGATGGTGTGGCAGGCTTGTCAAGCAAAAGGGAAAGCTGAGCAGTTTGCAGTCATCGCTTTTCCTCAGTTTCCATTACATCATTTTTCAGGCAATTCTTAAACATGCCACAGCTACAAGCCTGTCACCACCCATCCTTCCTCTTCATCCTCCTCAAAACTTCTTTTCTCATTTTTCATCAACCACAAGATGAGAGCACCCCCCCTGCCAGTTCTCCTACAAACGAAGGGGTGATGTATCACTCTACTCAGTTATGTCTCTGCTCAGGCTCTTTCCTATTCTGTATCTGGTGGTCTGAGAACTAACTACCTGCTTTCCTCATCTGACTTATCCATGACCAAGCCTCCTGCTATCTACTCTTCCATTCTTGTCCCACACAGCATAAAACAAAATTCACAGAGCATATTTGCTATAATCTTTCACCTTTCCCAGTCATCACTATTTGCTGTATTTGTTTGGTTAGGATGATAAAACCTCAGTAAGAGAACTGTGGCTTCTTTTATTTCTCAAAATAACATGGACATCTGTAGAATTATCATAGAAGATACCAGTAATAAATAATATCAGTAATGACATCCATGTTCCAAGGCACTCTTCTTGGAACACAGATGTAGAAAACAAATATTAATTTTGCTTTTATGACATTGTGAGTTGAATTCCGCCTTCCTTTATGGATTTGTGTTTATCGTATTAGCTGCTGTTGCTCAACTTAACATATCATTCAGGCACTTTGGGCCATTCATTCAAAGACAGTCTATGCCAAGGCAAGCTTATCCAGGGGTCCCCAGAAGAATAAACATGACACAAGTCAAGTTATCCTGGTTGAAGGAACTGCATCAGTAGGCCGACTCTGTCTCAGGAGATGCTTAAGTGAAGAGATTATAGTTTTTCTGAGCTCTCCATCTGTTGCAGCTATTCTAGAAAGTGTGTGTGTGAATTCATACATAAACAATGCCTCTCTGCTTGTGTAATCATAAGTCAAGAAATTAGTTCCTGGTTGTGCATATGGCAGATGGCCTGGAGGAGTCTTATCAGGAGCAGTGTTGTTGCCAAATGGCTAAGTGTCTGCCTGTGTTGTAACTACCTAGCAGTGTAATTCCGGTACAACTGCATGTCATGGACTGATAGAGCAATATAGCAACAAAGTTTGACTGAAATTCCAGCTGGCATTTTATCTCTTCCCTGATTAACTCACACAGGATGTATACTTCCTGGACATGTCATTGCACAAAACTAGCATATCGGGTTTTTCTTTACTGTTAAGTCAATGCTTATGTAATTTCCACAAAACTAACATGGAACAAATGTTCTCGCTTGCAAGGGATGAAGGGCACTTTTAAAATAAGAAGCTTGGTTCACCATATTAACTGTGCCCTGGTCCATATAATATTGCCTTGGGAATTAAAAAAAAAAAATTGGTAAAGAATGTTGATTAATTTCAACTAAAACTTTTCATGGGAAAAGGGCAGTTAGGACAAATCTCTTGATTTGAAAAAAAAAAAAAAAGTTCCAAAATGGTGAAAACACTATTTTCTATATAAAGATTTCTGTTTTTCTAGTTTCAAGTGACAGTTTTGAAGTTTAAATTAAATATAACCAAAAAAATTAAATATTGGAAACATAAATTAAACATCTCGGTTGGCTCAGACTGCATATTTTTATTTTTAGATTTTAAAACAGCTTTTTGAGATTTTGACTAAGCATTCTGATTTGGAGCAGGCAAATTTCAAAATCTTAAATTTTTGTAGGGCAGGAAAATGTTTCCCTCCCAGCTTTCAGCAATGTAT
Source organism: Alligator sinensis (assembly GCF_000455745.1). Classification (NCBI taxonomy): domain Eukaryota; kingdom Metazoa; phylum Chordata; order Crocodylia; family Alligatoridae; genus Alligator; species Alligator sinensis. The sequence continues at coordinate 480,879 of NW_005842305.1, read as the reverse complement.
ACTGGATATAATCTTTCAGAACTCACAGGCAAAGCTTCCATTAATATGTTCATCCTCAAGTTCTTGGGACAGCCATAGGGTGTCCTCACTGTGCTCTCTTTCACATACCCAGTTATATAAAAGTTCTTATATGCTTATGTAGGAGGCTTGCCTTTTGGAGCTTGGGTTGAGTCCAACAATTATGTGCAAGACCTTTAGGTTTCCAATGTGTGGGCTCTGGGGAGGGGAAGTTACTTATTTTACATCATTACTGCATAGCCATTGATTTGGAATGTTTTGGCCTTCAGTTTACATTTCTCATGATGCTCACACATCACGTAGAGTAATTTCATAAAACCCACTGCATACATGAGAATAGAGATATTGTGGGGGAACTCCTTGCAAGTTACAGTACTGTTATCCATCTGCTTAGCTAGTTTCTGTGTAGCCTGAACAATAATGTTCTCAATACTGTATTGGTGGTAGAATTTCAGTTTTAAAATTCTTTTCTGCACTTTGTATTAAATATCAGGAGGATAGAGGAAGAACAACGTGGTAAATCTGAAGCATTTCAGGTGATTTAAATTAGCAGAATACATAAATGCCAGACACACACAGAGAATCAGGGTGCCACATGTCTAAACTATTATCCTCCCTTAAAGCCTTTTGGAAATTTGAAATCTTGTGTATAAAATTCCTCATTAATTCAGCTTCTAGCCTGTGTCTGTGCTAGCTGTAAGGCCAGATTTACTGAACAGATGAGCACTAACAGGATGTTTTAAAATTCTTAATCAAAACTGTCTCTATAAATCTGAGTTTCAGGATTTGGGAAAATTTGGCTGTGAAGTAAAATTTTTCCCAATCTCAGTACACCTTTTTCCAAGGTCTAATCAAGTGCTAAGGGAAATCAATGGCAGGTGACTTATTGACCAATCTGGGAGCTGCCTTGAACATCATAGAGTAACTCCATGCTATATTTAAATAAAAAAATACTATTGATAGTTTTTGTCAAATGCCCAATTTCTGCCATGCATATTAGTTTCTCTCTATCAGAATCTGCCCTTAATGTAAAACGCATATGTCATTTGAATCAAAATTCACCCAGGATACTTTGGAAAAACTCATTTAGTTGACAAGTTAATGACAAATTCATAGATGCTAGGGTCGGAAGGGACCTCAACAGATCATCGAGTCCGACCCCCTGCATATGCAGGAAAGAGTGCTGGATCTAGATGACCCCATCTAGATGCTTATCTAAGCACCTTCATGGCAAGGTCCTTTTCTAGAAGGACTGGAAAAGGGCCAATGTGGTCCCCATTTTCAAGAAGGGGAGGAAGGAGGACCCGGGCAACTATAGGCCAGTCAGTCTCACCTCCATCCTTGGCAAAGTCTGAAAAAATTATCAAGGCTTACATTTGCGAGAGCCCAGCAGGACAAATTATGCTGAGGGGAAACCAGCATGGGTTCGTAGCAGGCAGATCGTGCCTGACCAATCTAGTCTCTTTTTATGACCAGGTTATGAAACGCCTGGACACAGGAATAGGGGTGGATGTCATATACTTAGACTTCAGGAAGGCCTTTGATACGGTATCCCACCCCATACTGGTGAACAAGTCTAGAGGCTGTGACTTGGATGACTACACAGTCCGGTGGGTGGCGAATTGGCTAGAGGGTCGTACCCAGAGAGTCGTGGTGGATGGCTCGGTTTCGACCTGGAAGGGTGTGGGCAGTGGGGTCCCGCAGGGCTCAGTCCTTGAACCGATACTCTTTAATGTCTTCATCAG
>NW_005842305.1:467079-470789 GCF_000455745.1 Alligator sinensis | reverse complement strand
AACCTGCGTGAACAGTGGGACTTTGCTGTCTGTGTCTCCCAGCAGATGTCTGGGTAGTTTAGGTCCCCCATGACTACCGCCTCCTTAGTTTTTATGGTCTCTGAGACCTGCCTCAGGAGCCCCGAATCTAGTTCTTCCCCTTGGTGTGGGGGTCTGTAGCAGACCCCTACCACCAAATCCCTTTCTCCTTGCCCCCCATGTAACTTAACCCACAATCCTTCTACTTTCTCCTCCTTCGATTCCGTCTTGATGAGAGTTGAAGTATATTGCTCATTGACATAGAGCGCAACCGCTCCCCCTTTCTTCCCCACCCTGTCCTTTCTGTACAGCCTATAACCCTCAATATGTACCGCCCAGTCGTGGGAAGAATCCCACCAGGTTTCAGATAGTCCTACTAAGTCGTAGGTGTTTTCTGCAGGCAGGAGTGCTAGTTCATCCTGCTTGATGACTGATTTTTTAATCAATTCAATTGATTAAAAAATTCTAAATTGCAATATACGGAAAAATCATTAAACCATCCATCTGCAATCTGTGTCATTAGTTAATTACTAAAGTATTACAAGAACATTAAAATAAGCTACACAGAGGTGATCATAAAACAAATTAGTATTTCTGCACATTTGAAATCTCTTCAGTTTGTTTTGGAGGAGGTTTTCTTGGTGAAAGTTTGTGCTTCTACCTTTATACATCAAAAAATATGCAAGACCTAATTTAGTATCATTCTATTGATGCCTAGAAACGTATTGTTCTCCCTGTTGGTTGCATCTGCCATACAGACAAAAAGAAAGTATTTTGCACCTGGGATTGCTTCACAACCCACTGAAATGAAATTTGGATTCAACAATCACTAACCATACTGAAAGTGATGACTCAGTATGGAAATAAGATGCATTTCTTTTTTGGATCTATTATGCGATAGCATAAGAAAGCCTGCATTATGCCTTCTCACATCACAGCATTATATAATATCTAAAAGAATGGTGCATCTATTTTAAAAAGTCATCCTCAGCAGTTTTACCAGTTTTACCAGTTTTACCACTAAAACAAAAATCAAGTGAAAATATAGGTACTTTTATCATGTTAACACCCATGATGGATATGCAAATCTACTCCATTATCCTCTTTCTTTTAAGGAAAATACTATCTTCAAATTATTACAACATAGAAGTGGAATAAAAAAGAATGAGTAAAGCATGTTTCAATTCACCAACTTCGTTACAGAATAAATAATACTTTTAATAAACATCACCTCATAGACCACTTCTACTATTCAGTCACATAACATCTCTTAATTACAGTAATTTCTCATCTGGAAAAATAGTGTGAGGAAAGTATCAAGTGCACTTTTGTCTTTTAAAGTATTTTAGCAACTGGAAATGGGAAAAGTAGTCTGTCATATTTCTGTAGCCTACCACCTTTGCTCAATTGTCCACTGTCTGTTCTTTAGATGACATGAAGAGGAAGGAGTACACTGCCAGGGTGAAAGTCACGGGTAGTCTATTCAATGCTCTGAATCTATGCTTCAGTGAAATGGTCCTGCATGGTTGGCATCTTGCCCCAGATGTTCTAGCTCAGTGAGTGATAAAGCACCTGTCCTCAGAAGAAGATGACTTGTCATCTGGGTTTCTAGGTCATACAGACTGAATCTTGGCCATGAGGAGCTATGAGGTTTCCTTGTTCCCCTGGCTGTGGACAAAAGGGCCATCAATGTGTTTGCCATTTTGCTGTAAATCATACAGGCATTACTGTGAGGGCGATGTTAAAAAAAAATCTAACCATCTTTAAAATAGTCCTTTTTCATGGGCTAGGGTTGCTTTTGCTGCTTTATCCTCCAAACAGTTTTTCTCTAATTTATTGATGAACTTTAACTATGTAAGTGTTTCTGATTATCCACATGTTAGGGCCTTGTTACACATTGCACTTAGCATGTGCTAATTTTAATTGTTGTTAAAATTTGCTTGTGCTTAGAGGGCTGGTCAGCAGGGGCCTGGTTAGGAATCAAGCTGGCTCTGTGCCTGACCACATTGCCTGCTCTCAGAGGCAAGGTAGATGGCCTATATCTAGGCAGCTGGGGGCTGGCAGGCCCTACCAATCTGCAAAAGGGGTCCCCACTGCTTCCCGCTTCCTAGATTGAGCCCACCACCACCTCTCCCCTACCAGCTTGTATGGGGCCTACTGCTGTCCCCACCCATCCCTCCCCACCCCCAGGGTTCCCTCCCTGCTGCTCAGAACTCCTTGTCCCCCCAGCCCTCATGGCTCACCCATATACGTGTAGCAAAACCCCCAGTTTTTCTTTTTTTTTAATTTTAAAATGCATTTCCTCCCTTTCCCCAACCATTTCTGACTTTTCTCTCCCTCTCTATTCCCTATAGATAAGTATAAGTGAGCTCAAACTTAGGATAAGCTTTGAACATCTTTATTTTGGTAGCAAGTTTTTGGTTTTGGATATCCACTGTTTTATATTGTACAATTATTAGGTTTGTATTAATTTTTACTGTTGTATATTGTATTATCATCATCATTTTCGTATTGATTTTTATTGTTTCATATGGATATTGTATGGTTTAGGCCTGTGTTTTTAAGTGAACCAAAGTCATGTCAAGCTTCCATTTTATATGTCAAGCCTCCATCTTCTGTCCTCTGCCTGGGCATCCCATGTTGCAATAATATGATTCATTGTACCCCTCCCATGTAAATTGGTTCCCCGATGAATGAGAATGATTGAAATACAATGGTAGCAGGCCTCTACTGAATGGCCTGTAATGACCAGGCCATCACCTCACATTGATTCACACAGGAACCACGGATCTCACCCAGGAACAGAGACAAGACCAGCATTTGAAAAACAAAAGACCCTGTAGAACCAGCAACTCTATCATTGTACCCCACCATTACAGACACCCAAAACTGCACATCCCTGCATGGAGCACACATGCTCAGTACATCAGGGGCTGACCCTTGCCTGGGCATGCCTCCTGTCACTAGGGTCACATGGTCTGCCCCTATAAAAAGAGGCAGTGAAGACAGACCAGTGGGAATGCCATTTCCATCTGGACCAGACCAGCTTCATGTCACCTATCCACCCCAGAGGCCCTGCCAGCGACCCCCTCTGGACAACACCAAGCTGAAGGAGACCTTGACTGGCCATCGAGCATCAAGTTCCAGCCTGCGATAGGTAGATATTACCTGCACACCTCCTACTACAACTTGGACTCTCTCTTTCTGTCTCTGTCTCTCTTCTTCTGGACTTCAGTGGACTTCAGCCCCTGCACCAAGCCTCTCTAACCCCTGATGCCATTGTGTGTGTGTGTGGGTGGGGGGTGCAAGGGAATCAATAAGACATTGTGTCACCATATCCCCTGTTCAATAAAAACACTGTCATTTGCAACCCCAAGTTGGGTCATGTTTTACTGAATCCCAGTCCCTTCCTTATCTTAAATTCCAGCCTCACTCTCTCTCTCTCTCTCAGCTCCAGTCCCCACCCTCTCTGCTAGTTTCTCGATCTCCTCCCAATTCCATCTCCCCTTTTCTGCCACCTCTCAGCCTCCCCTGCTCCTACTGCCTTTTCCCTGTGACTTTCTGCTGCCTTTCTCTGCTTTCCTGCTGCCCTGTCACCTGCTGATTTTCCTGTGATTTTCTGCTGTCCATCCCTCTGTTTTCAGGCTTCCCCCAGACCTTCTGTAATCTCCCTGCCCCCCCCCCCCCCACCC
>NW_005842305.1:451638-466773 GCF_000455745.1 Alligator sinensis | reverse complement strand
GTCCTGGTAACTTTAAATCCTTACACTTTTACTTTCTTACCTTAACCTTTCCCCAGGTATCCCAAGTACACCAAGCATATACATACATACACATCACAACACCCAACTTAGGAACTCACCTGTGTGTATGTGTAGGTGGGTGGTATGTGTGTGAATTAGTGAATACACACATATATACACATATATAGATATCATTGTGTGTGTGTGTGTGTGTGGTATATGAATTAGTAATCCACATATGTGTATTGAATGTGCAGGTGCTGGTAACTGATTCTGTCTAAATGTGGTGTGTGTAGTGTGTATGGGCTTAAACTGGTGATAGGTGTGCATAAACCTAGACTAGTTATTTTGAACATGTGTGTATCTGAGTTGCTAGTGTGTGTGTGTGTGTGTATATATATAATATGGCATTGTGTGCATGATATATGAATTAGTGATCTGTGTCTAACTTTTGGGGTTATAGTGTATGTGCTTGAATTGATAATAAGTATGCATGTGCCTATGCTGGTTTGAATGTGTATGTGCCTGAGCTGGTAGTGTGTGTGTGTATGCACCTAATTGATTTGTGTGTGTTTTGTATATGTGCAATTGTCACACCCTCCTGTCTAACAGCACAATATTGAGATACTGAGAGTTGTCCTGACCCCCCAGGGCAACACACCCAGTATCCTCTGGCTTATCTGCCACTGCCACTACTGCTGAGCTGTGGCTGCAGATATGCCATGAGCTGATAGGGCCAGCCCACAATTTTCTGGGGCCCCCTGCAAGAAATAGTTTTGGGGCCCCCTACCATGAAGAAGCCAGCAGCAGCAGGGTGGAAGGTGTGGCAAGTGGCCAAAGAAACCAGCAGCAGTGGCAGGGGGTGGGGGTGGCGAGCAGCTGAATGCAGGGGGCCCCTTGGCTGTGGGGCCCCCTGTGGCCTCGGGTTTCGCAGGATAGGATGGGCTGGCCCTTAGAGCTGAGGGATGGGAGGTCAGTGAGCAGGGATCTGGGGTGTGGGGGGGCAATCCAAGGGTGCAAGGAGGGTACAGCTGACTCAATGCAGGTGAGCAGGGGGATGCCACCCCCCCCCCCGCCAGCCTGTATTGGGGCCAGCCCACCATCCACCACACTGTGCATTAGGCCCACCCCTACACCCTAGATCCCTGCTTACTGCTCTACCCCCACAGATCCCAGCACTGTCCTGGGGAAAGCAAGCAGGGAAGGGAAACCTGCCTGCCACCACCACCACCCTCTGGACTGGGCCTAGCCCAGAGAGTGGCTGTGGCTTGGTGGGGAGAGCCATGGTAGACAGGTTCCCTTTCCCTGCATGCTGCCCTTGGAGAGTTGTGGCAGCCATAGGTGAGCCATGAGGGATGGTAGGCACTGAGGAGCAGGCTGAGGTTGCGGGGGGGACAGGGGAAGAGTCCTGAGGGACAAGACAGGAGCAAAGGAGGAATCCTGAGGGGCACAGTGAAGCCCTGGGGGCAGGAAGGGATGGATGAGGGGAGCCCTGGGGGGGAGGGGGCAGGAAGTGCCCAGAATGGGATGGGAGGGGTGGGGAGAAGAGTGATTTTTACCTTTAAGTGCTCCTCCATTTCCCCCTAATGTCACTGATGGGGAAGATACAGTGGCTGGAAGAAGTGCCTCCCTGGATGCCAGAGGACCACTCCCAACTGGTTTGGGGCCCATGGAGCAGTCCCATGTGATTGCAACATGAGCTACCCAAAACCAGTTAGATCTAATCCTCAATGGAAGAGGATTATTTCTAAACAGCTAGAGGGCCCTTAACATGCATTCGTCTGCCCTAGTGTGTGGATGCTCCTGGTTTAAGGGCCCTTAACACGTATTTAAGTTAACTGCATACCTCAAAACATCTGCATTCCTTAGCTGTTAATATTACCACCCTATTTACTCAAGCCATTAGGATCTGATGGGGAAGCCAAATTACAAGCCTATATACTGTGCACTGCATCCACTGAGTTTTCCTCATCTCATTTGCTTTGTTTTTCTCTCTCTTACCCACCTTGCTTCTCCCAGTAGTTCCCCCCTCCTTTTTCCTTCCCCTTCCCTACCCTTCATATTTTAATCATATTGTGGTGGACTTACCAATACAGCCCTGCATGCCTGGGCTCAGAGGAGCTTCACTGTGATTGGTGGAGCACATCTACCAATCAGATAATTGCTGGGAGGGGCTGGCAAGAATAAAAAGAGTGGTGTGCACAGCATGCAGTAGACTCATTGAGGGATGGAGAAGAAAGTGGGGCTAAGAAGAGCTGGGGAAGAGCAGCCCAGCAGGTGGATCCTGTTGCCCTGAAGAGCCCCTGAAGACACCTTTTGCTGGATAGGAGTGGCAGATGACTTCAGCCTCAGTTGGTGCATAGTGCGGCATACACGGCGACACCCTGGGAGCTGTGTGAGGCAACTCGGGTCTCCAGACATTCAATGCACACAGCAGTGTATGGAGCCTCAGGCCCTGGGACCCGCACAAGGCAGCTTGGATCTATAACCCCCGGTGTGCAACTGGGACCTCGGTGCACACAGCGGTGCACAGAGCCCCAGACCCTGGGAGCTGCATGAGGCAACTTGGGTCTGCAACCCCTCGTGTGAGGCCAGGAACCCAGAGTTGGCAGCGTGATGTGGCACAGTCCGGCAAGACCCTGACCCTGGGAGTTGCTCGAGGCAGCTTGCGTCCGCCATTTCCTGGCACACAGCCAGGACTCAAGTGCATGTGCGGTGTGTGGCTGGTCCCAGGTGGGGACCTGGGCCTCAGAGCCACAGAGAGCAGCCTGAGCCCCCTACTGTGAAGAGCAGGTAGAGCCCTCGGTGCCCAAAGTGGGGCACAGGGCTGCAAGGGGATCGGAGCCCCTGTAGGAGCCAGAGGCCTGTGTCTGCATCAGCTGAAAGAAACCCTGGCTGTGGTGACAAGGGCCTCACATCGTCCATTGGAGCTGTGAGTTACCAGGGAAAGGGTTCCCACAGGGGAGGAAGCCCTTGGAGTTGGTCCTAGCAGAGGGGCCTGTGGGGAAAGGGTCTCCGGCAAGCCCATGAGGGGATGAAAGGTACTGGGACCCCTTCCTTCTCCCCTTTTGAAGCTGTGACAAGGCTCCTAGCATCAAAGGGGAGTCTCCAGTACTCACAGTGACGTTGATACCCTGAAGGGTGTGCAAGCGCCTCATATTTTGTGGGTAGTACCTTATATTTTGTTATTTCTAATGTGAATTAGTGTTTAACTGTTGTATAGTGTGTGTGTGTGTGTGTGTGTGTGTGTGTGTGTGTGTGTACACACACACACACACACACCCCTGTCTTGTTAAATCCTTTGTTGATACCCTCCTTCCCGCCCCCCGTGGTTTGCCAATATTTATTTGCTGTTCACCTATATTTACTTGTTGGTTATTTGGACTTACCTGTGGTTACCTGTTTCAGATCAGTTACTTACCTGCGCTGGGTTTGAGGCCATTGGTAGTGGTATAATTTCCTAGTCACCAATTATAGAATATAGCCTTATATGGAAAGTATATGTAGTATATATTTATTTATATCACTTTTTGGAATATATATAAATAAACCTGTATATAGTTAAGCTATTTTTGTCCTGGACTGACTATAGAGAACAGAGGGAATGGGCCTGTATTGCAGATCCCTCTTGCAGCACTCCTGCCTGACCACCCATCCGTTCTATTTGGAGAAGGGAGCACATGTGTGGGTGCACCTGGGTTAAAATTGTTTCATATTTAGCAGTTCTGCTTCCTTTCACAGCACCCAGTGAAGTAAGCCTTCTGCTTACCAAAGCTTATGCTATACATCTCTGATTTACTTAGTCTATAAAGGTGCAAATCTACCCTACCTTTTGCCTGACTTCAGACTAACACAGCTATCTCCCTCTCTCTTCCAGTAGTGAAGTTATATGCAGCACTCTCTGATTCTGGAGACTTCAGTTTTTCCAGAGTGAAACACAGGGCAAGGTTTAAGGAAACCTTCATCTTGGTCCCACATAGCTTAAGATCTTTTTTTATGACCACTCCCAACTGGGAACTTTTGATGTAAAATTCAGTAACTGACTTTACCCAGAAAATGTCATGCAGACTCTGCCCTCTTCTGTTGGAAGCTTTCTTAATTGCTAACTGCCAGGCTCAGGCTACTGTCCTATCAGCAAGTTGTTATAAAAGTGCAGCAGTTGGGAAGATGCATAATCTTACAAGATGTTGAGTGCTTCCAAAGTACTGGTTCATTGACTGTAACAGAGAACACTCAACACTTCTCAAATGTCACAAAGGGCTTTAGGTATCCAGGTTGTAATAGGCTTTAACATTTTCTAACCCTGGCAACTGAATCTCAGAGGTCTAACTGGACACCCAAGGAGGGCAGTACTGCATTGTGCAGCCTGAATACCTGTGCTGCTTGGGGTGTGGTGGTAGTTGGGCCAGCAGAGCAGCAGCTGCTATTTGTTTCCTGTCCCCCCTGCCCTCCATCTCCCTCAGGACCAGGGCTCACGGCCTGGTTCTCTCCTCCCGTTCCCCACCACCCCTTCCTCTGTTACACTATTATGGAGTCTGCCCTGAGCAAGGCACCCAGGCTTCTTATGCAGTGTCTAAGCAAAGAGGGATGCTTCAGATTGACCTTCATAACAGCCAGCACTGCATGCAAAATGGGGATGCAGCCAATGTAAGTACACAAGAGGGAATGACATGTCCTTCATATCAAACTAGGCTATAACTTTGATTCAGACATTCCAGTGGAAATTGGATATGTTGGTTTAAATATCTTTAAGCAGATGAGGGAATCAAAGCCAGGTCTCCCACAAACCTGGAGATCTTCAAAAGGAGACTGGATGCACACCTTGCTGGGGTTACTTGACCCCAGCAGTCTTTCCTGCCCAGAGCAGGGGGGCTGGACCCGATGATCTCATGCGGTCCTTCCAGTCCTAAACTTCTGTGAATCTGTCAATCCTGAATGAGGGCTCTAACCACTGAGCTACTGGAAAAAAGGGAAAGGGGACTTCTTTCATCACTTGCGTTTTGTGCAAACACAAGTGTTAGATTTCTGTTGGATTTGTTCAGTCAAGTCTTTCAGGCAACACAGGAAGAGAAACATCAACTACACAGAGCCTAAGATGTAATGCAGAGCCAAGCTACTGTGATAGTTCAGAGCATGCCCACAAGCTTTTAAGGTTCTCTGTGATTTTAATATTATAAAAGTCTTTGTCTGTCTGTCTGTAATGCTTTATTTGCACTCTGATTGGCTGACTGAAACAACCAACCTGTCTGAACACTCCAGGAGTGTTCAGACAGGAGACAGCATGCTGCCATGATGGCAGGGACACAGGGGATGGAGCAGAGTCTGGGGGCTGCTCCCTGCAGGCAGTGGTGACAGAGTGGGAAAGAGAGGGGGAGATGGTAGCAGGCTCATTTCCCCGCCTCCCCACAACTGGATGAGAAGCAAGGGCAGGGCTGGGCACAAGCTGGACAACAGCCCCAAAGGGGCGGGGGGGAAATGGGCCCTGCCCCAAAGCAGTGGGGGTGAGGGTCCGTTTGCCCCCTCCCTTGACCAGACGAGAAGTGGGGGCGAGGCAAGACACAGGACTCCATCCCTGCCTGCCATGACAGTGGGGAGTGCATTGCCACCGCCTCACGGCTGGGCCCCGACAAAAGCCAGAAGGGAGGGGAAGAGAGGGAGAGGAGCAGGAGGGGGCATGGTGATAGCACCCTGCCACCTGTGGGCCCTTCCAACAGTTAGGAGGGAGGGGAGCAGGGAGGGGAGGCAGGTGGACGCAGGCCAGATGGACCTGGAGCACAGGGGTTGGGGGGGAGCAGCGTCGGACCCAAAGTGGGGGAGGGAGGAAATGGGCCTGGACTCAGGAGGTGGGGGGGCAGGGGAGCAGGGCCAGACCTGAAGCATGGGTGGGTCAAGGGCAGACATGGGCCTCTGTCCCTGCCCCCCACCCCAGTCATTCTTGATGGGCAATTGGCTACTTTTAGTATAGAACCCTTAAATACTTAGGAATTGTTAGTGCCTCCAGAATTAGGAAACAGCTCAGCAGGCTTCTTGAAGGATCACAATTCTGGATTTCGTTACCTGAAATGAGAGGTAGTAGGGATTTAGGAGTTTAAGCCTTTTGTGAATTTAGCCTTTGAAATTCATGGGTGTTAGGAGTATACACTTATCTTTGATTCCCTTCCTTAATTATAGTGGCTAGTATAGCATCCTGATACTGCTAAGAAAAAACTTCTTACTGATAACAAGGAACCCTTCCCCATAGTTCATTTCAGGGATCTGGGTTTTCCGTTTCCCACAGAAAAACAAAGAAAACCACTTTTATTAGAGAAAATGCAGATTTTTCCTTTTAGAAGAGAAACCCACAGATTTCCCCCTTTTGCAAAGAATTCTGTAGGCTGGCTGAGTTCCAGCCTGTAAGAGATGTTTGCAAAAGGGGTAAGGAAACCCTCAACCCTGCCTGGAGAGGAAGGGAGAAGGGGAAGGGTGGGGCCCAAGGCTTGCATTTACCAGAGGCTGCTTCAGGCTCACTCTTCTTGCTGGAGGTAAGTGAGGCTTGGGGGGTTGTGGGGCAGGGCTGGGGGGCAAGCTGTCTGAGGGAGCGGAGAGGTGTGCAGTGAGCCAGGCACTCTGGCTGGGAGTGTGTTTGCAGCCTCCCTGCTCCCAGCTGGAGTGCCCAGCTGGCTGCAAGCCCTTCCTACCCCCCACTCCCTCAGCCAGCTTAGCTGCTCTCCACCCATGAGGGTGGGTTTGCAGTCAACTGGGCACTCTGGCCCGGAGCAGGGAGGCTACAACCCCCACCTCCCTTGCAGCCAGAGTGCCCGGACAGCTGCAAACCCAGGGTTGCAAATGCTGTGCTCCCCGCCCTGATGTCCTCTCTCAAGCCCTCTGGAGTACAGCGTGTGCGACTGGCATGGCAGGGCACAGCGGGGCTGCACAGGAAAGCTGCCTGCTGCTGCAAGCTCCATGCTGCCCTGGCCATGCTTCCTCTGTGTGCATGGGGGCAGTGCAGGGTTATGCCCCTCACTGCTGCCCCTGCCTGTAGCAGAAACGTGGCTAGGGCAGTGTGGAGCTCACAGCATCAGGCAGCTTTCCTGCAAGGCCCCACTGTGCACAGCCACACTGGGTTGCACACACTGAGCTCCGGAGGACCTGGGGGAGGGCAGCAGGCTGGGAAGCGTGAGCCTGCAGCATGAGTCTGCCCTGCCCCTGTCCCCAACACAGATCTGCGGGATGCAGGTCCCCCCTGCACCCCAGGAATATGCACTGCCACTGAGAGCTGGCCCTGTCTGAGCCTGCAGCAGGCAGACAGCAGGGGGGAGCTGGCTTATGCTCCTGCTGCAGCATCTGCTGCCTTCCGTTGGGGGTAGGGGGCTGCGGACCTGGGTCTCTGGCCCCATAGCCCTGGCAGCTGGGGGCCCCCTCCAGCAAGGCTGGGGGGCAGAAGCTGTGGGTGGAGGGCAAGGGGCACAAGCAGGGCTGGGAGGCTGTGAGGGGAGAGGGAGTGAGGGACACCAGCAGGGCTGGGGGGTGGGGGGGTGCATTTAATTTTAACCATGGATTTTGGGATTTTTATCAGAGAATTTGCAATTTTTTATCAGAAAATTTGTGATTTTTTTTTTTATCATGGAAAACCGGGATCCCTGTATTATACAACAGTTCATAAAAGCAGGTCAGCAAAATGAAAGCAGGGCTCATAATGGAAAACAGAGACGGCAAACAGGCAATGAGATTTACTTCATCATTATAGAAGACAGTGGAGATCTGCCTGAATTTGAGATTAGGATTTATCTGAAGAGGACAGGTAAGTATCTGGCAAACATGGAAAGACTGATAGCAAAAACAAGGGGGCTAGATTTTCAGCTACTGGAATTCAGCTCAAGTCCACCGGAGTCAGTGGAGCAATACCACTTTATACCAGCTGAAGAACTCACTGTAGCTCTCCAAGATTGCAACAACTACCACTGAACAATAAGAAAAAAAGAAAAGAAAAAGTAAAAAGGAAAAGAAAATAATTTTATTTTATTTAAAAGGTTTGGATTATGTATGTGATTGGACAAAATTAGACTCAGTTTATAAGTACAACCAGATTCTTCCCACAAATACAGGAGTTTAAATATTAAGATATTAGGTTTTCGCTAGGACATGTGCTGTACATGCTATTTCTGAAATAAGAATCAACCTGTTTTCCAGGCTCTCCAGTTGGGGAACATTAACAGCTTCAAAATCTCTTTGGATCTTTGCTGCATTTTTAAATAAATTCTTCACAGCCTCCTGGTTAAGTAAATTATTTTCACATTATCCTATTTGGTTTTGTTTAGGGTAATTTTTGGTTCTTCACAGGCATGGACAGATAATATATTTTGCGAAAAGACCATAATTCAGTAGGTATTTATCTTATCACGTAACTGTGGTGTGCATGTTCAAACAAAAAAGCTACCTCAATTAGTATACACTTATTCTTTACAAAAGGGAATGAAACTCCAGAAAGTTGAAAAGATGGCAGGCAGGAGATTTTTCAAAGCTAGCAGTACATAAAAGCAACAAGTACTAAAAAAGAAGAAATCAATTCCTACCTTTTGAGATCAAATCCCCTTCTACATTAAGGGTCTCTGGCCCAACATAGAAGGGTTAATGGACTTTAATATGAATAAGAGCTAGAACTTTTACATTTAAAAGTCCTGGGTCATTTTTCTGTGTATGTTGTATTTGATCCAACAACACTCCAGTGAGTTATGAAAGGGAAATCACTGAGACCTGGCATTTACATAGTCTTTTTTACACTATTACCATGTATTCAGGAGCATAAGGATGAGTGGGTGAACTGGACACAAGCCCCAGATGCTGCCTAAGGGGGTGGGGGGTGGGACAGAAGGCAACTGGAAGGTGACTTCCTGCACTGGTTCCAGGGAGGGAAGAAAATCAGTTTGCTGCTGTCAGAACAGATATACATAGCAAAAACAAAAAAAGGTGATATGTATTGATGTGAAAACCAAAAAAATCACTAGTTTTCAGTGGCAAGAACAAGAAGAGACATCTCCCCCACCAGCAGGGAAGGTGCAGGGTGCAGTACTGCCTAGGGAGCAGTACTAGCCAGTAACCCCTCTACATTTGTTAACTTATCTTAAAATAACTCTCTAAAATACCCCCAAATCCATGTTCCTCCACAAGTAAAACAAAAGAGCACTATAAAGAGAGAGAGAGAGAGAGAGAGACAGAGACAGCGATCAGTTGGACAATGTTTTATTGATGTATCTACAGTGTTAAAGCAAGTCTCTTATAATAACAAAGTGAACTCTAAATACAGGTTTCATGAATTCATGAATACATATTTTGCTGCCCTCCCACAGGGCAATGGCCCCCCACACAAGGGGTTGGTCCCCCACACAAGGTCTACGGCCTCCCAATAGGGGGTTCATAGCTTCATAGTTTTATAGTTTGTAGGGTTTCAAGGGACCTGAGCAGATCATCAAGTCCGACCCCCTGCTGTGGCAGAAAAGAGTACTGGGGTCAAACAACCCTGGCAAGATGTTCATCCAGCCTCCTTTTCATAGATTCATAGATTCATAGATGTTAGGGTTGGAAGGGACCTCAATAGATCATCGAGTCTGACCCACTGCATAGGCAGGAAAGATTGCTGGGTCTAGATGACCCCAGCTAGATGCTTATCTAACCTCCTCTTGAAGACCCCCCAGGGTAGGGGAGAGCACCACCTCCCTTGGGAGCCCGTTCCAGACCTTGGCCACTCTAACTGTGAAGAAGTTCTTCCTAATGTCCAGTCTAAGTTTTAAAGACCACCAGGGTAGGACCCAGCACCACTTCTCTTGGAAGTTGGTTCCAGATCCTAGCCGCCCTGACTGTGAAGTAACGCCTCCTGATATCTAGCCTGAATCTACCCTCTGCCAGCTTGTAACCGTTATTTCTTGTCACTCCTGGTAGTGCTCGGGGGAAAAGGGACTCCCCCAGTGCCTGCTGGTCCCCCCTGACTAGTTTGTAACAGGCCACTAGATCCCCCCTCAGCCTTCTCTTGTTGAGGCTGAACAGGTTCAGGTCCCTTAGCCTCTCCTCGTAGGGCCTGCCCTGCTGATTCTTGATCATGCAGGTGGCCCTCCCCTGGACCCTCTCCATGTTGTCCACAATCCTCCTGAAGTGCGGCACCCAGAACTGGACACAGTACTCCAACTGCGGCCTGACCAGTGTCTCATAGAGGGGGAGGATCACCTCCTTGGTCCTGCTTGAGATGCATCTGTGGATACATGACAAGGTACGGTTGACCTTCCTGACCACATCGCCACACTGTTGGCCCATGTTCATTTTGGCATCAATAATGACTCCAAGATCCTTTTCTGCCTCTGCACTGATGAGAAGGGAGTTTTCCAGCCTGTAGGTATGCTGCTGGTTCTTCCTCCGCAGGTGCAGTACCTTGCACTTGTCAGTGTTGAAACCCATCCTGTTCTCATCCGCCCACCCCTGTAACCTGTCTAGGTTCAATTGCAGCCTATTCCTCCCTTCTAGCATGACCACTTCCCCCCACCTCTTAGTGTCATCTGTGAATTTGAACAGGGTGCTTTTTACACCCTTGTCCAAGTAACTGATGAAGATGTTGAACAGTGCGGACCCAAGGATCGCGCCCTGGGGGACCCCACTGCCCACATCCCTCCAGGTTGAAAATGACCCATCCACCACCACTCTCTGGGTGCGGCCCTCCAGTCAACTAGTGACCCATTTGACCGTGTAGGTGTTGATGCCAGTCTCCTAGTTTTTTAATGAGAATGGGGTGGGATACAGTGTTGAAGGCTTTCCTAAAGTCCAGAAAGACTACGTTCACCGCTACACCTGCGTCTAATTATTTTGTGATCTGGTCATAGAAGGCCAACAGGTTGGTCTGACAGGACCTGCCTCTAATGAAGCCATGTTGGTTTCCCCTAAGCATAATTTCCCCTGCTGGCCCCTCGTGGACACGCGCCAGGATAATTCTCTCAAAAAGCTTACCCAGGACTGAAATAAGACTTACTGGCCTATAGTTTCCTGGGTCCTCCTTCCTCCATTTTTTGAAAATGGGAGCCACATTGGCCATTTTCCAGTCCTCTGGCACCATGCCAGAGCACCATGAGTGCTCGCAAAGCTGTGCCAGGTGTCCTGGAATGACTTCTGGTAATTCCCTCAGCACTCTGGGGTGGAGATCGTCATGACCTGCTGATTTAAATATGTCCAGTCCCTCCAGAAGTTCCCTGACTAGGTCCTCACTGACCCTAGGCCTGGGTGCACCTCCCCTGAGTGGACAGAGCTGTCGGGAGTCCCCCCCACAGTCCCTTCCCCCCTCCTCCAGCCCCCCTGACCCCTTACACACCGGCAGCCAGAGCGTCTTTATGGAGGACCCAGCCTCCGGTTGCCTCAGAGCACGGTCAGGGACCGTGCCCTGCCCCGCTTTTTTATACTTCGCTTTTTTTAGACCCCTGGATACCCAGGGGTTTAATTTTCTCCCCGCACTGCAAAGTTGCAGCGTGGGGAACATGTTTTTGTTCCCACGTGTTTCTGTTGCCCCTCCTCAAAGGGGTTTGAGGTGGTGCAAGAGGTATTTGAGCATTCATGTGGATGCGCCCTAGAAATCCAGCAAAATTTTGTTTTTGTCTTCTCATCTCCTCCATGGAATAAACATCCATTTTGTTAAAGTAAAGATATTAAATATGTTTCTCACTGCATTAAACAATTAATTTTTGTACTGCATAATGTACATATGTATATGTATAATTGCCTTTTTTGTAAGTATGTAAATGTTCCCATTTGAGCACAGAACAGGTGGCATATGAACAGAGCTCTCAGGAATGCTCATTTTTCATGCCCCTTGTTTCTTAATGCCCTCCATTTCAGTTACTCTGTCTGAGAGGGTCCATGTACAAAATTGGTTGAATGGTTTAAAAGGTGGCCTTTTTAGAGCTGAGCTAAAAGTAAAATAAAAGCAAAGTCATTTTTTGACTATACAATTACTCCAAAAAGTTACTGAAAGCCTTCAAATTTTCTCTTATACTCACTGGTGGAGTGTTTGGTCTATTTCTGTCAGCCTAAGCATATGAGTTTTCTTCCTCAACAGTAGGAGACATGTCTGACACTATACTATTCCTTTCTCTCTCTTTCTCTTTTGCATCAGCAAGAGTTGGATACAGAAATATTCAGCTTCCAAAAATGCATGCTTGAGAGCTGAAATGGATCTAGTGTTTTAAGAACTAGATGCAAAACTGAAAGTCTAGGTACAGACATTCAAAAAGCCTGAAGCAGAATCGATCTAAGTTACGTGATTTTGTGTAAGCAGCATAGTTTAGATTGGTGGTGAACAGAACACACATTCATCCTTTATTGCGGGGAGGGGCAAATCTTAAGGCACAGACAGAAGTGACAGTTTTTTCCTAATCTGGCCCTTGAAAGTGCCTGACAGCTGCAACCAAACAGGAGTGTACAGCTACAAAGCACTTTAAAAGGGCCTGAGCCCATGAAAATCTGAACTCTCATGGCATGAGGGTTCAGATGAAGACAGTTCAAAACATAGCATCTTCAGTAACACGTGTCTGCCTGCCTCCCAGCCTTGGAGCTGTTTTCCAATGGGAGGGGAGAAATGGAAAAGAGAGAGCTCATTTTAGGGATTCCTTAGCTGGTGCTGGATGGTGGAGACCCCGCTCCTGAGGTCCTCCAATCAACCCACCCCACTGTCCAGCACTGGCTGGGAAGCCCCTAGAATGAGCTCTCTCTGCTCCCTTTCCCCCCTCCCATTCTGAAAAGAGTGCCCAGGCTGGAAGGGAGATGGGGCTGTTGCTAGGGGAAAACCAACCATAGGCTGGCATGTAGCAGCTGGATTTCCCAACTGCCCCTTCCCCTTAGACCCAATAGTGAACTTCTGTTTGGTCTGGGGGATAGTTGTAATTCAGAATGCTCCCTGCAAAGCGGTATGAGTTACAGCAGGGAACTGCTCTTCTGAGCCCTTAGACTAGGTTGTACCGTTTTTAAACCAGTCTGTATGCCAAACTTCTATTCTGTTATGGGTATAGACCAGATTTGTGTGCCAAATTTGTTTTGTTATGGGTATAGACCAGTTTCCAATTACTTAAACCAGTAAGAGTATGTCTGTATCTGGCCCATGAGTCAGTCCTCTTTCTCCTGTATCAAGACCAATGTGCTTGGTAGTCCTTGAAGGCTGAAGAGATGTGAATCCAACTAGGTAGCAATGGAATCTCTGTAGAGCCTGTGTTCTCTACAGGGAACCTTCTAGAGCCAGATGGCAGTGTGCAGACGTCTTGTGTAGGATTGCTAAATCCTGCCTTCCAATTGTGTGGCAGAACTGATCTGGTTCTACTGCATCTGGAAACACACACAACAGTAGAGGGGGCATACTTTGCTCTGGAATTCATTTGTTTTATGAAAAAAACTATTTTTGAAGATAACAAAGATAGAAGTCCTGCTACAAGAGTGTTATGCTGATGACTAACAGATTTGAGTTCTGGTGCATATCTTTCTCAGGTGCCTAAAAGCAATGCACTAATGAAGAATTCTATATTAATGAGTCATTACAACATTCCTGTTTAACAACAGACTTTCCTCTGCATCATAATTCCACATTAGAAATGCTATTGTGAAGAATGAGCTGCGGTTTCTATTCTGGACTTTAATTTTTAGCCACCAACCTTTGCACAGAACAGAAGTACTATTATGCAGAATTTTAATACCACAACTCCACCAAGACTTTTTAAATCAGCTCAGCTGAGTAGTTTATTTTTAAACTGAACCTCTGTCTGCAACTTAAGAATGCAAACAGGATTCTGAGTCACAGGATATATGCAGTATGATCACAGAATTGAAGTCCACAATGAAGCCATCACACTACTGATTTTTATTCAAGATTTCCTCTCAGTATCAATAAGGACTACTGCTTAAGTCAATGGCATGATAGCCAAAAAACGTAGATGTTAGAGCAGAATCAAGCAGATGATTAATTTAAAACTGATCTTTCAATTTTCTAACTTAAACATGATTAATATCTTAGTCTTTGAATCCCATGTAAAAAAACAAACAAACAAAATTATGTGCATTATGACTCACAAAATAAGTAATTGAATAGCAACACTTTAATAAATTGCTGGTGCTTTTTGTGCTTCATTCTACCCATTGTTTCATCCTGAAGCCAGATACATAGATTCAACTGCCAGTGTTGTGTGTACAATAGTTCTGGAGGTTACTATTATTTGTACATTGCACAGGGTAATTGGAGAAGCTTTGCTGCTGTCCTAAATCTTTGGAGAGAAGATTCTATACCCTGGTCTCCAAAGACAACCTTTGTAATCAGCCCTCTTGCCTGAAATGTTTGTGGAGTAAAACTATTGGGGTTTAGAGAGAGAATGCAGTACAGTAAGACCTGATGTTGCATTCTACCGTACACAGGTGGAGATGTTACGGCTTTCAGGGGTCCAACCTGGATTCAACTCAGAAGGCAATGAAATTACCACAACAACCCTAGTTTATGTAATTGCAACATGAGAGGTCCCATTCATTTTTTAATTTGGTAGTCATTAGGGCTGTGCGAAGCTTCAGGTGCTGATTCGATTCGGAGATTTGGGCCAATTCGGTGGCTAAATCTCCAAATTCAAATCGAATCAGGAGACCAATAAAAATGTCTGAATCAATTCAAAACCTCCAAATCAATTTGGAAAAAAATTAGAGAAAGATTCAGAGATTCGGGTAGTCCCCGCTTGCCGCCGCAGGGAGCTGGAAAGTCAGAAAGTAGGGGGTTGGGGTGGGGGGCTGGAGGAAGGGGAAAGGGACCATGGGCAAACCCCTGCCAGGCCTCATCCCCTGCCTGCTTCCACAGGCCCCCTGAGCTCCCCCGGACCCTCCCAGCCCTGCCCATGTCTGCCCTGCCCAGCCCCAGCATCCTGGCTCTTTAAAAACAAAAAAAAGCCCCACGCTCACCAGATCCTGCCAGGCAGGCAGGGTGATGCCCACTGCCCTCCACTGCCCCATGCTGCATGGGGTGCTCTGTCATGAGCCCCCATCCCCCACTTGCTCTCCAAGCCCTGTCAATGGCTGCCCCGCATGGCCCCAACATCCTGGCACTTTAAAAAAAAAAAAGGGAAAAAAAAACCCCGCCCCACCTGGCCGGGGCGGCGCGCACCG
>NW_005842305.1:431841-451622 GCF_000455745.1 Alligator sinensis | reverse complement strand
CCCCCCCCATGCAGCATGGGGCAGGGTGGGCCAGCAGAGATCACCCCCCCCCCCCACACACACACACACACACACACACACACAAACCTTGCAGGAGCCAGTGAGTAAGGGGCTGGGTTTTTTTGTTTTGTTTTTTTTAAGAACCGGGACACTGGGGTCAGGTGGGGCAGCCATTGATGGGGCTGGGAGAGCGGGCAGGAGATGGGGCCTGTTTGACTTGGAGATTCAGCCAATTCAGCAGCAGACGAATCTCCAAATCAGATTTGGCCGAATCAATTTGGGACAGGGATTCAAATCACCAAATCAAATCACTGTCCCCTGAATCAGCCAAATCCGAATCCAAAGGGAATACTAGCCGCTTCACACAGCTAGTGTGTCATAGCATTCAGGTGTCTATTCTGCCCATGAAAAGAATATAGATTAAAAGGGATATGGGAGAAAGAAAAGAAACTCAGGATTTTCAGGAGAAAGGATAAATGAACAGAGTTAGGCAGGCTTGAGTACGTGAAACATTGATGCTAGGTGACTGACAAACCAAGTATTCCAGCTGAGAAGTTAATCCAGTTTAGGAGAGCCTTGGGCAAAGCAACAAGAGGAAATGCTTCAAAACCAAAAATGGGCCATAATAATAAAAAATCAGAAAAGGCCTCTCATTAGTGGCGTGTCACAACCCAAAGGGTGTGATTTTTGTTTTTGTGTGCTTCGGCACTGCTAAATTGTTCCCGCTAAATTACAGCTTCTTTGCACGGTGGAGTTTTCTGCTGCAAAAGAGAACCCCAGTGCAAGGGAGAATTTCCCGCCAATTTGAAGCTTTCTTTGCAGGGTGCATTTCTTTGTTGCAGCACAGAAATGCTCATTGCAAAGAGTTCCTGCCATTTATATGCTAATTCGAGCCCCATTATTGGCCAGTTCTAAATTATTCACACGTGGCGGCTAGTGATTGGCTTGCTAGCTGTATAAAAACCTTGAGTGGTTTCCGCCCAAGTTGGAGGACTCCACGAACACCGGGAGGAGGAGACTTCATGCTGTGTGAAGATCTCTAAGCGCTGCGGATCCCTACGGACCCAACGCATTTCAAGCAGGCAACAGAGGTCTGATCAGCCTCTAGCCTCTCCCCGTCACCGATAGATTCCTAGACGTATCCCTCCCTGCGCGCAAAAGAACCGGACCCACGAAGCCTAGCAAACTTCGTGTGGATGAGTGAGCAGAAGGACCCACGGAGCCTAGCAAACTTCGTGTGAGTTTATTCAGAGCTCTTTCGGATGAGTACTTTCTTCGGTTTGCGCGACGGGCTCACGGTTTAGAGCCTCCAACCGGATTGGGCTAGAGTTCACGAGTTTAGAACTCTTGTCCGCCTCTCTTCTTTCCTGTCTGTAACCGCAACTCAAGCAAGTTTTCCAGCCTGCACCGCAACCATCTCCGGTGTATGTAAACAATCTTTAAATCTACCGCTACAAGTCTGTGCCTAATTCTAGCTTGACGCGCCCTCTCTCCGACCCAGCGTGCCCGGGCTGCTGGCCACAGCCCGCATGGAGCACGAAAAAGGGCCCGGCTTGCAATCGGCCCGCAAATGGTGCAAATCAGGAGGAGCTCTGTTGTAGGTAACACAGTTAATCCCATGTAGGACCTAGACAAGTGATGGGAATCAGTCTCTAAAATGACCTTGCAGTCAGAAAAAGAAGACAGTGAACTTTAAGAGCTAGATAACCAATGATCTATCACTCAGAACAACAATGCAGCTCACATGGCCATATCTGCTTTTGGGGACAGGTTTATCAGACTGGATGTTCCAATTTAAAGACAGTAGCGTCCCTTTTTTCAAGAATATTTGTTACTTTTAAAGGATAGGGCTGAATCGCAAAATAATTGTAGTAACACCCAGGAACCAGTCGTGGATCCAGACCACATTGTGTGCCAACAGGAAAAAAGTCCGAAAGGCTTCTGATTTCTGCATGGACTTCTTTGACCAACTGTGCAGGGATGCTCAATGTTCTCACATTTACAGTGAAATCTACGTGCAGTATTCCTCCTGTCAGCCAGGAGACCCTCTTAACTATTTCCAGAATTTACTGTCAAGTGAATTTCTCTTTACACTTTTAAGAAAAGCAGTAAAACCTCTAGTAGCTCTGACTGTCACCCCTCAAAGTATTAACAGCACAAAAATGTGTTCTAGCCTCTTTTTGGTGTTCTCTTCCCAAGACTTTTAAAAAATGAAGATACTAAATAAATGCTGCTTAGCTTTAGTTCCCGGACTGAACTCAGCTGAGTGACTCCAGGGATGAATTTGGTCTATTATGCTTAATTCAAAAGGCAGGGACTGTACCTACGTGAAGAAAGTACATGTTGCCTCAGTCAAAGAGTGTGAAAGTATCATATTACTCTTTACAAACAGGACATGCAGGTATTGAGCAGGGAGATGAGTCAGAATGAATCAAGTTTTCCTGGCAGTAAAAGACAGCTTGCGCTGATTATAAATGCACCAGCTGCTGGCTTAACAAAAATCAAGTTTAACACACACACACACACACGGCACAAATGTTTGCATTATTAATTGTAAGTGTAGTGCCATTGTCATCATCCCTGACCACTTCCTGTAGAATAGTTTTGAAAAAATCAAAGGAAAATTATTGCTGTAGAAACTGCATTTCTAGAAATCCAGATTTTTATTAAAAGTTTTTATATCATTAAAAGGTTCCAGAAAGGAATGCTTCTTATGAACACACCCTCATCCTTTATTGATTTGTGCTGGGAAATAATTAAAATAAACATCATTTCAGTCACACGGGGCAAGGTTTTCAAAAACAAATGCTGTAAGCCAGGCTCTTAAGTTTATATTGACGTGACTAGATTTCAACTCCCAATATGTTCCACTTTGAAAAATCAGACCACATAAGTCAGACTAAATAATATATGCATAACTAGTAATATAGGAACCTCCATTTAGACATCTGGCTAGTTCTGAAAATGTTGGTCCTAGAAAATAATAAGATTAATGAAGTATGAAATGTGTTTTTGAAGCATACACTAGTAAACTTCTCTCTAGTCCTAAGGCTGAAGTTCCTCTTGTACTTTAATATAATTAACTCCTTGGTACTTTTCCTTTTAGGATGGTATTTTCAATAGAGAGCTGTATTCAGCTCTGCATCCCCTAAAGTCAATAGGAGTTTCTCCACTGATTTCAATGGGAACAACATTTGCTGTCCTTTGGGTTTTTCTTAAAGTGATTCTCCATGTCAGTGCAAGGCTACTCCCTATAGTAACTTCCCAGGGCTTTGTTCAATGAAGTCTCTACCGCTTCCCCTTTGGGAGCCCATTTCACAGGCAGATCCACCTCACTGAAAGCATGTTTGCCTGATAAATAGCCAACATGTCCCTTTATTACCTTCCTTCAGCCTCTTATTCCTAGTTATTCCCCTTGTGCCCTTCCTTCCATCTTGGGTAATAGCCAATATTGGAAAACCTAAGCATCCAAGTGCTACAAGAGGCATAATGCTGTGTGTGATCATGGAAATAGGTAGGGTGGCATACTTTCAAAAGCCTGAGCTCCAGCTTTCCAGCACAGATCATACAACTCTTCCCATGCAAAGAGGGCAGGGTATGGGCAGGCCCTGGCCAAGCTTAGACATCTCTCCTGGGGAAGCATGATCTGGTGGCCCCTTCTTGAGATCCCAGAGAGCAAGCAGCAACACTGCCTGTTCTTCTGTAGGGAGCTCTGAGAGAAATAGGTAAAGAGGCTCTTCAGGTTTTCCCTCAGTAGTGCAGTCAGACACCCATAATTTACACCCCACTCACTCCTTTCCCTTGGGCTTCCTTGTATTTCTCTTTTCTGAAGCCTTCCTAGCTTTTTGATGTTTTTCTGCTCCTCAGGGCTCCAGATCCCAAAGTAGGTGCTCTTCTTTTCTGGGAGCTATAGATTAGACCCATCTGCCTATGAAACCTCAAGCAACATTAGCCTTCTTTGCTGCTGCATCATATTGCAAAACTTTATTCCACCCCTCCCCCCACCCACTCTACATTATCTTTTCTGAGTTTCAGTAATTTCCAGGCTCCAGAAAGGTACCATTATCAGCATTAGCCTTCAAAATGTGGGCCTGCCTATGTTGGCGTGAGACTTATGGTATGGCTCACTGGGTGACATTTCAAATAAATGATTTCCCTGAGAGAGGCTATTTCACCTTCTCTCTAATGTTCAGCACTTGCTACTACAAGGGGCTTAAATCTAAGGCCAGCATTTCATGGCCATGACATTTATTGCAGTTAGTTTTCTGAGTAAATAAGGGTCCAAATTAAAAACACAACACACAAGAAAGTGGTATTGCTGTAAGAGGCAGGGTTACAGATAGCAGGTCCTACTTAATATTGCTTATCTGCCAGTTCCGTTAGATATGAGGGCTGTGATGCATGCCACCATTCCTACTCCGTCAGGCTTTTACAGTATGCTGTGTGGATTTCTTTTCTTAAAACAATTTCATGAGAGGAACCTTTCAAAAGACCTAAGTATGAAATTAGGGTCAGGAAAGAAGCTGGGGAAACCACTAAGCCTGACCCGGCATGTTTTTAATGTTACCATCCCTTCTTCTTAGATACTTGAGTGCCGTATAGTGTAGCAAAGCTACACCCTTCTACTGCTGCCAGAAACAGCCTCTGCATTTACTATATACAATTACCTACCTCATCACTAAAAATATTTCAAGGGAAATGTATTATCCTTACAAATACTGGTTGCTCATCATTACAGGCCAGGACCACTATGGTTATGTTGAGAGAATCAATGCACATTACTGTATGTCTACTTTATCACCTCCTAAAAATGTGAGGGTAATATAAGTGGCGATAAACACAGCCTATCAGAAATTATATTTCAGTACCAATAAACTACTCTTTCCATCTTTATCAGGACAGAAAACTATTACAAGCCCTAAGGTATCTCCAGTCTACAGCTATAGATCAGGGCTGCACTGAATTAATGATCACTTCCCCAGTTCATGGAATAAAAAAAACCAAATAGGGCCAAATGTATCTGTGTTGTAATGCTGTTGAAGCTAGCGTTTCATCTGGCTAGGGATTTGGTCCATAAAGAACAAAGGCAACAATTAATTTTGAGTGCCAGCAGCTATGGAGGCTGCTCTTCTTGCCAAAAGATACTTCTCACAGCGGGTAATCCTGATAAATCGACTTAGACCATTCACTGAGCAGTAAATGCTTTTGCTTTCATAAGAAGTCACAAGTTCTCCCTGGTGTAATGCCATGACAATAGGGCATAAAGGAGTGACGTGGGGGCTGAGCACTAACACCTTATTGTAGACACTGTGCATATTTTGAGCACTAACACCTCATTGTAGAAAATGGGTTCTTACTTGGCCAAGTGATATTTTTCACTCCATAAATATGGTTAAAAGAACTGCAGATTCCTAAGACAGTTTTCTTGCCAACACCTCTGTTCTAGAGACCAGAGTCTGTGAAACTTGAACAAGACTTCTTCTGGTAGCCCACCTAGTCCAGGTACCTCCACACCATACTGTAACATGCAGTCTAGACTTAAATTGTCTACAGATTTTTGTAGATCCCAGGGATTAAAAAGCTGTGGGCATTTTGTCTTAGACTGAGCTCAATATGTCTTCTGAAGTCCTAGCATTAACCTCATATTACGCTACAACATTGCTGGCTGTAATGGGGTGCTGTGAGATCCTTTTAAGCATGACAGAGAGCACTGCACCATTTTAGTTAGCACTGTTACGTGTGCAAATACCTACACGATTCACAAGATAAGCCCAGAGATTTCAAATAGGAATCCATAGTGTTAAAAACATTTTGACCTATTGTGGTCTTTTTGAGTTCTTTGAAACAGAAGAATTGCTCTATTCTTTTTCCAAAGTCAAAGAAACAAGTGAAAGTTAGAAGCTGGCATTTTTGGAGTGGTGCCTTGAGTGTACAAAGGTTGAGAACCACTCAGTGTAGCTGCTACAGTGACTCTGATGTTTTCATCACTATATCATATAAACCTGTACCTACCCCATTGCTACCACTATGCAGCTGTCAGCAAAGCCTATGATACAAATACATTTCTCTTATATACTAGATGTAGAAACTTGGAAGATTAGGTTAACACTGGAGTTCATTCAAAAAAAAAAAAAGAGCCTGTACTCTTCTGACACTTTTGCTCTGGACATGCTCACTGAGAAACAGCAACTATGTATTGAACTCTGCTAAGATTTGCATATTTTATTTTACCAATTTACCAAAATGAACATAGAAAGTGGAAAAAAGGAGGGCCAAGGGCTGCAAGAACCAGAGAGTTCTGTCTACAGATGCGGTCTGACAACAGGTTTTAACCTGAGTATGTGAAAAGCAGCTTGTGCTGATATAATGCCAATATTAAAGACAGGCCAAAGTGATTTTGTAGGGTGCCCCATGTAAACTTTTGCATATGTTGATCATTCTATATAACAGAAATAGCTTTTATATAAGATTAATTGGTAAATAATAATTTAGAATACCATCGATTTTGGTGCAGTGCCATGGCGGTGTCATTCTATTTTTCTAAAGTTGATATGGGTCATATTGTCCCTTTATTGTACTTCTTAACATCAAGACTGAATAGTTTGTCAATGTTTGGTATAATTATGTTACCTGTGGTTTAGGGTGAAAATTATATGAAAATATTGTACAAATGCTAATATTCATGTTCAATGCACTGTATTCACCAAGTCATTAAATTATGCCATTTGGCAAACAATGAACCAGCTGCTGCCTGCTATACATCTAGTATAATTTTATTTAGGTAATGAGAAGGAAGAGTAGCATAACTGTAATACAATAATATATGATCAATGTCAATTAATTATCCCAGATCCTTCCAAAGTGACATTGTTTACCTAGAATTAACATTTTTTGCACCTCTGTCAGAATATTGTATTTAGTTAGCAATTACATTTTTCTGCAGTAGTTTTGGCTTTGTTGTTTTTTTAAAGACATTTGAATATGAATCTTCAAATGCAGAGGCAAATCTATTCTATTATGCAACTTAGGTTCTTATGCTGCACCCTTCAATATGGAACTAAAGTGCTTAAATAGCACCAATAAAAGGATAGTCTTTACACAGAAAGGTCTATGTTAGTGCTAATTTAACCTTTAACCTGTCACACTTAGCACGTGTTTACTGCACTTAAAATGGTAGTGTCCGAGTGTTAAAGTGAGATAACATGTGCAAAGTGCTCTTGTATCATAGCAAAGTGATGCCTTTTTGAGCAAGGAATATCTCCCCATCATATGGAGTAATGTGGGACTGCTCCATGGAAATAATACAATCAAATTGAAATCCCAATCCACTGATTGTGGGAGCTAGCCCTAGGACCACACAGAAGTCTCCAACTGGCTTTGGTGGGTCCCTGGGATGAGACCCCAAAAGTCAGCTGATTTTTCAGGTCTCAGTCCTGTGATGGCAAGGGAGCCATTCAAAAGAGTTGGTTTAAGATTTTGGTGCAATCTATATTTAGAATATCTGAAATATAAGATAACTATATGTGATATATAGCTCTAAATCCGTGTAATTAGAGCTTTGTCACACATTATATTTAGCACATATTATAATCTATATTTAGAATATCTGAAACATAAGATAACTATATGTGATATATAGCTCTAAATCCGTGTAATTACATGTAATATTACATATTATATGTAGATCACAGTAAGCATTAATATGACCTCAGTACACAACCTGAAGCAGATATATATTATATCCCCTCTTCTGGAGACTGTCTGTTCCATTTTGTTGTTATTTTTAAAGTCAATACTAAAATTAATGCTGAGAGTCTTTGGTTGCTCTTCATATGTGGAAAATCATAATATTGCATTTAACATTCTGTTTCTACTATCCTTATTTCTTGTAAGGCACACTATTATATTTACATTTTCCCAGAAAACATTAAAATGGTTTATAAAATGGTTAGATTATAGATTATGAAATAGTATAGCAAAATATTAAATTAAATTCTTTAAAGATATTTATTTATTTGATTGCAAACCATTGATGGAACATCTTGCCACTTGAACTTTATTCAAAAGTACAGAAATTTCAATCCTTAATGTCCCACTCTCTCACACCATACACTCAGAGCCTCTGAAACAAGGTTTTTGCCTTGACACCCAATATCTTTTTCTCTAACCACTCCAGTAAACAGTAACTACTGCATATACCTAACAGAACAGCCTTCTCGCTGTCAGCTGGTTAAATTAACTTCAGTATATTGTGAATAAATAGTAATTGCATTCTGTGGCTCAAACACTGGAATGAATACAGCTCTAAGATTGCTAAGTGCCAGCTGCCAAGTCATTCAGAGCTCATCTAACTGCTGCAGCAGTCCTTAAGAACAGAATCCCTAAATTAAGCCAGACCTAGAAGAACCTAAAGGCAAATTTGCTTTGGTAGGTTGGCTGTTTGCTGTGCTGATCAAAAGAATTTGGGGTTTTTTTCTTCCAAGAGCATTTTGCAGTGAATTATAATGGCAAATTGCTAGGGATTTAGCTAAGAATCACACCATTACTCTTCTTTGTCTGCACTTGATTTGTATGCATCAATGCTAAAACTGGGGCTGGATACAAATAGTGGCAGGCAAACTTTAGAAAGGTTTAAAGTTGAGCTGGACCGAAACTGGAGCATTGAACCTAAAACTCCCTCAGCTTGCGGTGGGGGAGAGAGGCACAAGACAGAATTAACCTGAAGCCAGAATTTTACAGTTGAGTCCCAGTTCCAAACTGAAATCCATTGGATGTAGGTGCCTCTCTGCCATTTATGCATGGATATCCTGCTGTGGGATTCATTGCCAGTTCAGCAGTTGCATTCTTTTTTGCCCAGTAGCCCAGCTTCCCCAGGAAGACAGAGGGGTGGGCAAGTGGGGCATGAGCCCCAGGCACCAAATTAAGAGGGGAACCAGAATCGTCCTCACCCTAACGTAGTCTGCACCCTGACAGCAAAAGCAGCCCCATGGTGTTGCTCTTTCAGCAGCCAGGTACACAGGCACCATACTGCTGGTGCTGGAGAAACAGCTGGGTGGACAGACTGCTGTGGCTGCAGCAGGGGACTGTTTTTGAGTCCCCAGAATATGTAAAATACTTACTTCCCTTCTCCCATGCTCTCAGAACTGCTATGCTTGCACTCAATGCACCTCTCTCCCACCCCAGCTCTCCTTCTGGGTTTGCCCAGGGCAAAAAGGTAGTATGCAAGGTAGTATTAAATATTTGAGGAAATAGAACACCATGAAATGCAAATACCAGCTAAAGCATATTCATGCTCAGATGTGAATGGGTACTGTTTTCCCCACGCCACACACACACAGTATTCTCCCAATCTAAAATTTAAATATGCATGCTTGCATTCTCACAAATGCACCCACACATATTCACAAATTCAGAGAGAATTCACAGCCAGTTCACTACAGCAGCAGATGATCTAAATTGATTATTGTCATATAAATATACTAACACAAAATAATTTTCATGGTACAAATAAATAATCAAAATGAAAAATTAAGAACACATGAGTTTAGCTGCTATTTGGACAAGTTCTAATGAATAAGAGCTGTGTCATAACTGCACAAGAAGTTCTGAATTTGGTTTTGGTTTAACAGGCTAACGTTGCACCAAAACTTTAATTTAAAAGACATCTGAAGACTTGCTTAACATTGCAAGTCCACTCCATAGTCAATAGAGGAAGTACTACATTCCCTTTCAAAGAAAGGCTGTGGGGAAGTCATTTGTCTTTATGTCATGCTATCTCTACTGTCCAGCCTGCATTGATGAGTCACTCTCTAGTCAAACAGAGTTTTAATAATGCAGATTGTTGGGGACAATATCAAACTGTCCTCTAGAATTGTCTTGAAGTTTTAGAAATAGAACTTAAAAAGCAAATCAGCCCTGGAGAAGCTATTATCTACTCTGCTCATAATCTGATGGTAATATGAGATTCTGTCACACTGCAAAGCAGATCAGTTATTTTCATTCAGAACTTTAAATGGTAGAACAGTTGTTCATATAATGAACAGTCCTGTAATGAATTCAGTTTCTGTACCTGTCCCTTTTCCCACTATTAGAGCTTGCTTTAGCCATCACCACTGCAGGCAGTATAGAGCAGAAGTCTGCTCCAGCCTGCATAATCTTAATTTTTCTTCTTGTGTTTGTAACCATTAAGAAAAATATGCCTCATATGAAACCTGGTGGGGAGAGGTTTCTTAAAGCATAGTAATAGCCCCCAATATTACTATAATATATAATATATAATATTACTATAATTATAGTAATTATAATAATTAAAAGGGTTCAGAGGAGGGCTACTCATATGGTTGAGGGCCTGCAGGTAAGATCCTATGAAGACAGACTGAGGGATTTGAATCTCCTCAGCCTCAGCAAGAGAAGGCTGATCTTGTAGCTGTTTACAAACTCATCAGGGAGGTCAGCAGGGAATAGGGGACACTCTGTTTACCAGGGTGCCCCTCGGGGTTACTAGAAACAATGGCCATATACTTCAGGAGAGTAGATTTAGATTGGACATCAGGAAGAAATTCTTTATGGTAAGGGTTGCCAAAATATGGAATGTGCTTTCAAGGGAGGTGGTGCTTACCCCTACCTTGGAAGTATTCAGAAGGAGATTAGACAAGAACCTGGCTGGGGTTACTTGACCCTAGTCCTCTTTCCTGCTCAGAGCAGGGGGTCGGACTCGATGATCTAATAGGTCCTAACCAACCCTAGAAATCTATTAAATCTATAGGTAATGTATGGGGGGGGTATGGCGGGGCACGTGCCCCCCACCCAAGATTGGCCCTCGCCAACTGGGGAGTGGGGGCACTGAGAGAAATGCTGGTGGCGCTTCTGGTTTTGCCACCAGCACTTCCAGTTTTGGGTTGGCGATTGGCCACTGGCAGACTACCACCCCCAGTCAGTGAACAGCCACTGGGGGAACCCCCTTTCAGTTGGCAATCAGCTGCTCATGCCCCGCCCCCGGTTCAGGAGGCACCAGACACCCCTGCTCTTTATGATTCTATGAATGTTTCTATTTTAATAATAATTTGATCCATTATAATCCCAGTAGAATGCTGCAAAATTATATATTACAATTTTTTTAAAAGTGGAGAGGCCCATATGGCAGGTAGAAGCTAAACTCACTCTTTTCTGGGGTTTACTTCTACTAACACAGAATAATGATACAATATAATGTTCTGATTAAACCTTTTCCCTGATACAAGTGTTCTGATCATTCCCCCCTCAACGCTAGTTAGTCCATGCATGAACAGCTTGCAACAGTCAAACTGAATTATAGTTCTTGCAACCAAAAGCCCAGAGCACAGTGGGCACAGACAGAAGTGACAATTTTCATGTGATCTGACCCCAGAAAGTGGTCTGCACCTGTGAACAAACAGAAATGCAGAGCTGCAGACCACTTAAAAGGGCCTGATTCCATGAAAATATGAACCCTCATTTCAGGAGGGTGCAGATGAATGTGCTCCAAAACCGAGCATGTTCTGTAACTTGTGTCTGCACTACCTTCCAGCCACAAACTAATTTCAGAATGAGACGGGGGGAAAGAGCAGAGGGAGTTGGTCTGGGGTTTTTCAGCTGGTGCTGGAGGGGGGGCCGGGGCTGGTGGATCGGAGTGCCTTCCCCAAGGTGGAGGCACTCCAATCCACCTGCCCCACCCTTCAGTTCCCCTTCAGGGAACCCCAAGAATGAGCTCCCTCTGCTCCTTTTTCTCCCCTCCCATTCTGAAAACAGTGTCCTGGCTGGGAGGGGGAGAGTGGCATTGCTGTAGAAATTGGCCTGCAGGCTCAAAAGCAGCAAGCAGCTGGAATTCCCAACTCCTAGGCCCAACAGTGAACTTCTGTTTGGTCTGGGGGATCATTGCAACTCATAGCGCTTCATGAAAAGTGCTATGAGTTGCAATGGAAAGCTCTTCTGTCTGTACCTGGTGTCAAGAAATTAAGAAACTTGCCACTATGTATATGTGCAATTGGGTAAAAACTTCTTGGGATCAACAACAGCTTACAGTTTGATTTAGCAAATCAGTAATGCATTTGATAACAGAGAGTTTGACATCCATACAAAGCAATGGAAAGGAAAACTAAAGTTCTGAAGAGGAAGACTTGTGGCTTCAGTAGTTGTTAAAGTAAGGGAACTTCCATAGAATTTAATGTACTAGGAAAACCTGAGAACTGTGATGCTAAAGGAAAGAAAGAAAACTTCCCATAAAGAATTATAAAGCCTGTTGTATATTCACAAGAATATATGAAATGCTACTCCAGTGTTAATTATAATAAAAGTTGAGCAAAGTTCACTAAAATTTCTGTGAAAATTCCACCCCCCGCCATTTTGTCCCCTCCTCCCCCCACCCACCTCAACACCATGGGCTGGTGGACTGGCACCATGGGCTCAGGAGACTGGTGCCTCCTGAGTCTGGGGGGGCACTAGATCACCAACAGGGGGAGTCCCCCAGCCACCAATCACTGACCGGGGGAGTCCCCCCCATGGTCATTGCCAACTTGGGGGGCGGTCCCTTAGCAGGTGATTGCTGAGCTGGCAGTGAAACTGGAAGTGCACTTCTACCGGTGCTTCGGTTTCATGGCTGGCGCTTCCAGGGGGTGTATGGCTGATTTCAGGGCATCAGTAATGTCCAACACTTTTTTTCTTTTTGAGCTGGGAAAGTATACCTTATGCATGTGTATGTGCTGAAAAACAGTGATTTAGCTTCTACTGCTGTCAGTATCAAAAATCATGGACTTCAGTAGGAGCAGGATTTTTCTTAATGATTAGCTGGTGCCCTTGGAAATGCATAACCAAAATACAGATTCTTAGAAAAGGCTATATGTAGCTCTACACAACTAGCTTACTGATAAATTTAGCCTTTGTTTGGCATCAAAGGTCTGTTAAAAAACATGCTGTTCAGTTATTAAAATATATTTATTGAAACAACCCTGCAAAAATATTGCAGGATAGTTAAACATTAGTAATTCCAGTATGGTTTTGGTAATCTATTGACATTTAATCATGTAATACTTAGTGCAGCTAGATATAGTTGTTTACGTTTAATCACACAACTGCTGTAAGTTAACGTTATTCTATGACCAAATAAGACTAAAACTTGATAATTATGTGCCATGACAGGATGTCATTTGCTTGCCTAGCCATTAAGAAGAAATACAGTTCTCTTACTTATCAAGTTGTAATTTAACAGCTAATATATCTACTACAGTCTGAAATAAATGGTGTATGTGGTACACATATGCAGGACATGAAAGTCTACACTTCGGGTAGATGGGTGTAACTCCTATGCAACTATATGGGGTTGCATTCACATTATTTGAAGTGGAATCTGGAATTTAAAGTGGAATCTGAAGTCAGAGTGTTCCTGACCCACAGGCTTCCCAAATGCTGTTAGCTGCTCTCTGTTTTAGGCTGATCCACTTGCAGTTCTAAACATGGATGACTGGTGCCTCCTGAGTCAGGGGTCACTTGACCCCCAGTGGCCAGTCAGTGACCGGAGGGGTCGCGCTGACTGGGGGGGTCCCCCTGCAGCCGATTGCACTGACCAGGGGGGCGGGGTTCTCCCGTGGCTGATCATGCCAACCAAGGGAGGTTCCCCAGTGGCCAATCACGCTGACCGGGGGGGGGGTCCCCAGAGGCCTATCACACTGACCGGGGTGGGATTCCCCTGTGGCCGATTGCAAGTGTGCTGACCGGGGGGGGGGGTTGGAGTGTTCCCCTGAGGCCTATCACACTGACCCAGAAGTT
Source organism: Alligator sinensis (assembly GCF_000455745.1). Classification (NCBI taxonomy): domain Eukaryota; kingdom Metazoa; phylum Chordata; order Crocodylia; family Alligatoridae; genus Alligator; species Alligator sinensis. The sequence continues at coordinate 437,843 of NW_005842305.1, read as the reverse complement.
CTAAACTGGTTCTAAACTAGAGAGCTGTAGTATCACCTAGTAACAGATGAGGAGGAAAAGGCTGAAGTATTCAATGCCTTTTCTAGCTTGGTCTTCACAGGCAAGGTCAGCTCCCAGATTACTGCAAAGGGCAGCACAGTTTGAACAGCCCTCAATGGTGAAAGAACAGGTGAGGGTCTATTTAGAAAAACTAGACATGTACAAGTCCATGGGGCTAGATGTAATACATCTGAGGGTGCTGAGGAAGTTGGCTGATATGACTGCACAGCCTCTAGCCATTATCTTGAAAACTCATGGCAATCAGGGAGGTCCTGGACAAAAGGCCCATATTTAAGAAAGGGAAGAAGGAGGATCCAGGGGAATACATACCAGTCAGCCTCACCTCAGTCCCCAGAAAAACCATGCAACAAGTCCTCAAGGAGTCCATTTCTAAGCATTTGGAGGAAAAGAAGGTGATTAGGAACAGTCACCATGGATTCATCAAGGGCAAGTCATGCCTGAACAACCCGATTGCCTATGATGAGATGACTGGCTCTGTGGATATGGGGAAAGTATTGGTCATGATATACCTAAACTTTAGCAAGGTTTTGATATGGTCTTCCACAGCATTCTTGCAAGCAAGCTAAGGAGGTATGGGTTGGATGAATGGATTGCAAGGTGGACAGAAATCTGGTTGGATCATTGGGCTCAATGGGTAGTAATCAATGGCTCAATGTTTATCTGGCAGCTGGTATCAAGTGGACTGCCCCAGAGGTCCATCCTGAGGCCAGTTTCATTCTATACCTTCATTAACAATTGGGAAGATGGGATGGAGTGCACCCTCAGCAAATTTGCAGATGACACCAAGCTGGGGGTGTAGTAGATATGCTGGAGGTTAGGACTAGGATTCAGAGAGACATAGACAAATTGGAGGATTGGGCTAAAAGAAATCTCATGAGGTTCAACAAGGACAGGTGCAAAGTCCTACACTTAGGAAAAAAGAATCCCATGCACCACTTGGGATACAGTATACAGGCTTGGGACCATCTGGCTAAGTATTAGCTCTGCACAAAAGGACTTGGGGGTTACAGTGGACAATAAGCTGGATATGAGTCAACAATATTCCCTTGCTGCAAGGCTAACAGCAACTGGGCTGCATTAGTAGAAGCATTGCCAGCAGATCGAGGGAAGTAATTATTCCCCTCTATTCTGCACTGGTGAGGCCACATCTGAAGCACTGTGTCCAGTTTTGGCCCCTCACTACAGAAAGCACATGGATAAATTGAAGAGAGTCCAGTGGAGGGCAACAAAAATGGTGAGGGGACTGGGGCACATGACTTCTGAGGGGAGGCTGAGGGAACTGGGCTTATTTAGTCTGCAGAACAGAAGACTGAGAGGGGATTTAATAGCAGCCTTCTTCTACCTGAAAGGTGGTTTCAGAAAGGATGGAGCTAGACTGTTTTCAGTGGTTGCAGATGACAGAACAAGGAGCAATGGTCTCAAGGTGCAGGATGGGAAGTTTAGGTTGGATATTAGGAAAACCGCCCTCACTACGAGGGTGGTAGAGCAGTGGAACAGGTTACCTAGAGAGGTGGTGGAATCTCCATCATTGGAGGTTTTTAAAACCTGGCTAGACAAATCCCTGGCTGGAATGATCTAGTTGGGCCTGGTCCTGCTTTGAACAGGTGGTTGGACTAGATGACTTCCTGATGTTCCTTTCAACCCTCATTTTCTATGATACTATGATTCTAAATCTCTGGAGCACAGTAGACTCCCTGGCTAGGTACAGACATTACAAAAGGCTGAATCAAATTAATTTACATGCTTTCTGTAAGTGGTATAGTTTAGATTCATAGAGAACAGAACACACATTCACCCTGCGGGGGGGGGCAAATCTTAGCCTGGGTTCTGTATTTTTAAACAAGTGTGTGCGCTAAACTTCTCTTCTGTTATGGGAATAGACTAGTTTAGTGTGCCAAATTTCTGTTCTGTTCTGTTACAGGTATAGACCAGTTTCTAATGTAATGTCTCTACTTTGCCCTTAGGGCTAGGGGTTTTTTTAGGCCTTATGAATCCCACATACAGGGCAAAGCCTTCTGTGGAGCTTTTAAGTATCTAGCTAACAAAACCTAAATTTAACCATTGGATTTTTTTTGTATTTAACATAGCCATTGTAATATTTGTAGGTAAACAGTTAAGCATCATTCACAGGCATGTGTTAACAAGCTAATATGTCTAGTAATCAAAGAGAAAGATCAATCCAATTTTAAAAGGATGATTTTGTAAGTGTTGCCTGTTACTTAATGACTGTTTTATTGAGACCAAAATCATAAATATTTCTCTGCTCTTAACTCTTCATGAGCTCTGAGAAGTTGCATTGACCCCCTTGCCTTTAAGTATTTGGAAATATATTATTCAGACATAAGAGAATTGGATCTAACTACAGTAGATGAGTTATTTTCTCAGGCTCAGGACAAAGTCTGCCTTAATACCCATTGGATTAGTGAATAATAGATGCGAGTCAATTCGTTTTCTGACAAAACCGTGAAGAAATGACTTGGGTATGCTAAACCTGATTCTCTGTTCCCATGGAAAAATGAGCAGAGAGAGTAGTTAGGTCTGCTGGAAAAGCCATATAGCTTTTTGCATTTCCCCTTCCTACAGGAGAGGTTCCAGAACTTATTGGGAGGAAGGACAGAAAGATTGGTGTGGAAACAAGGTAAGGTTCAAAGCTTTACCAAAACCAAAAAAAGTCTCTAATTTATGTCTATTTCTGCTAATGGAGGGCCTGTCCTCCCTTGGTGCCAGGGCTCTCCAAGGAACTGAACTGCCATTGTCCACTCTCATCACACATGCTTGATTCCATTCCATTCCTTCAAGGTTACAGGAATCACAAAAGAGAAATTAATGATTCTTGAAGAACTCATTCCAGAACAGGCTTCCACAGTAAAATATGCCTGGCCTGCCAGATAAGTATGTGGGGAGCAATGCCTAGGTCTGGCCTTCCATTCAAGGACTTTCAGCCATGCTTCAGGGTACCAGGAAGGGATAAGCACATGTAATAGCCCAACACATACACACGCAAAATTCACTATGTTTTGCCTCACAAAGGAAGCAGTAAGTATGGATAATAAAGATAACTAGGGTTGAGATGGTAGAATTCCACATCAGACACTGATCATAAATTAAGTGAAATCATCTCATGCAAGAGGTTTCTTTCCCTGCATTCACTATTGCAATTTTATATTTTATTATTATACCAAGTAATTAAATCACTCTATGTTAATGGCATTTATTACTCTATCAGAACTGAGCCTCCACAATGAACTTTAACCAGCTATTTCTCTACCTTGTATGAATATAGTATTGATACTCCATCAATTTCTCTCCTCTGTGGTTTTTATCTATTTGAAAATTACTTGCAAGGAGAAAGCGGAAGTCATTAATTTAAATCCTAGTCCATTTCTTATCTATATATCCCCCTAAAAGAACTACAAATCTAGTCTGTCATGAAAGCATGCTGTGCACTGCTGTTATGCTAGACATTATAACTCACCAGCAGCTGACTGCAAATTCCAGAAGACAAGAAGTGTTTAATGGGGGATAAATGTTGCTGGGTACAGTGCCACTACTGATTAGCTCCTGCCTCAAAACAAGCTACAAACTAGTGAGGTTTGCAGCAAGATGCTTGGACAGAAGTTCTTCTAAACTGAGTTATCCTGAACAGACCCACTTTTATCCACTTTCTCTCATTTCACTTGCACCATTAACTGAAGGAAACCTGAACATAATTTCTACTTCAGAAGTTCTTGAAAGCAAAACTCATTTGATGAGCATGGAGAAAAAAATTTTAAAAGTCATTCCAGGTTTTTAACATCTGATCACACAAAGTGAACAAAACCAGCATCCACTGACAGCTATCTGTCATAGTAACAGCTTTTACTTTAAAAAAAAACAACCTTTGAGAAAATATATTACACATAAGCAGATTGTTTTTAACTGTGGCTTCAAAAATATTTTTATAATCTTCTTATGCTAATGTATTTCTGCTGCTGAGATGCATCATAGATCATTCTATTAGTCACTTCAGTTTACAGTGCATTTCATTACCAATGAGTTTTAAAAAGTTTCTTAATACATTTTATCCCCTAGCACATAATAAAAGTGATATTAGGTGTAAGTGACAGAATTTTTATATGTAAAAGGAAGAGTTCAGAAAATGCAGGGTACCATTTCAAAATCAGTTTCCAGGAACTAAAAAATATATTAAGAACAAAAATTGCATGCAAAAAAATAGTCCAATGTACAATTGAGGTTTCTAAATCAATTACCAGATGTCCCAAAATACTGAGCTGAGGTTGAAAACTTTTGTCTTAAACCGTGGTCCTCACATTATTAACATGTACTTTCAATTTAAAATGCAGAAGAATGTGAAGGAAATGCCTAAGAACATTTATACAAACGTAGGTTACAAAACAGCACAGATACAACCCTGAGAGCAGAATTGATTTTTAGTACAGTCAGATACTACAGTAATCAGTTGTGCATAAGCACCTAAATGGCAACTGAGAAATTTCAGTGAAGACTATAATACAATCTATGTTACATTCAGTTTCATAATTTCAAAGCTAGAAAATTCTATACAATTCTCTTGGGCATTTTGTTGCAGTTGTTGTTTTATGAAAGAAATAGGAAAAAAAAAAGGAATATTTAAAATAGAGCTTGTGACCCAGGGCAAAACAAGGTAGCAAGGCATCCTGGACAGCAGTGATACACAGAGCCAGCAGTGACTCACAGCTGCCACCAGCATTATCAGATGGGTGTGTTGGTAGCTATTATTTTTTTGCCACCATGCCCCTGGCCCAAAGTCCATGGTCTGGTAGCTAACCCAGGCTCCAAGCCTTCATTACCCTACTGCTTATGATTGTCATGATCTGGAACTCCTTAGCTTACTGATCCTGACGTGACGTTTTGATCACTGACCACTTTATATCCAGGAAAGTAGAAGGTGAAGTAGTTTCTCTACTCAAACCAATTGGCAACAGCTTCTCTGACTTCAGTTGGATGCAACTGCACTAGTGGTGCAGTAGAGATAATCTTCTGGTGAGATACTGATGGAGATATACCGATGGAGATAATCATATGATATAAATTGCCATAACTCCAGTTCAATAGAGACATAATTTCCACAGCTCAAGACCTGCCTCCAATTTGTATATGATAAATTGTGTGGTAAAAGGCCAGAACCAAAATTTCATATATTTCATATAGAACCACCACCCAAATATTTGGCACTAGCTAAAATAAACTATAATTTTTAGTTAAGTGGAAATTATGATAATGCCATCCCAAGCAAGTGGAAGTTATTATTGTTCACTATTGGTAGGGCAAATTATGTTCTTTGGGGACACGCAGATAAAGTATCCATAGGACTTAAATTTTAGATTTATATGGCACTTTCTAATCCAAAACCCTTTATATATTATTAGAACTGGGAAAATGAGACAAAAATACCAGTGACTAGTCTTTTGAATTTGAAAATTAATTGGCTTTGACAAATACCATACACTACATACTACAGTGGTGAAAGCTACTTGAAAATGTGTGTGTGTGTAAGAAAGATGTATTTTCCTTTCAAAGTGTGCATTCATTAGACATTACAGTATATATTTTTTCTTGCTTGAGAACCCTTGCATTAGACATGCATATGTATCATCAGAAATCCTACTTAGAATAAAAATGTGTAAGGGATATAAGCTTTCCCACTTCTAGTCATGAACAAACCATTACCTGTTTGGTATGAGGGAGAATGACACGTATAATTTTCTATTATGGGGTTTTACATCTTTGTCCAGTTTTGGGCCCCCCCACTATAAAAATGATGCGGACAAAATGGAGAGAGTCTAGTGGAGGACAATGAAAATGATTAGGGGACTGGGGAACATGACTTCTGAGGAGAGGCTGAAGCAATTGAGCTTATTTAGTCTGGAGAAGAAAAGACTGGGGGGGGGGGGGGGGGGGTT
>NW_005842305.1:427706-431810 GCF_000455745.1 Alligator sinensis | reverse complement strand
GGGGGGGGAGGGATTTAATAGCAGCCTTCAACTACCTGAAGGGTGGTTACAAAGAGAATGGAGCTAAACTGTTCCCAGTGGTGGCAGATGACAGAACAAGGAGCAATGGTCTCAAGGGAAAAAAATACCCTCATCTTACATTCACATAAAAGGAAACCTCCTTAAATACATTGTCTGTCATTAAATTACTGCCAAAAGCAGCATGTTCTCAGTAAGGGAAATGAGTTATGAAGTTGATTAAATGCAGCCAGCACTGAGCATGACATAACATACATGACCCATGTTGGGCAAAATGCTGAATGTCATATGAAGACATTACAGTGAATGCATTTTGATTTCCTCTTCATTCCCATAGCTGAGCTGTGTCCTAATCTCATATTTCCAAAGATTCCTGTTTCTTTACCAGCCTTAAATGTCTGGCAAACATCACCAAACAGGTCCCTAAACAGTTTGCCTATAATCTCTTTGTCCCCTACTTCAACCTGTTGCATACTAGTGTGGCACCACCCTCCATGAGGTGAAGCCAGACCAGGTTGCCCTGCCCCTCATCTGCATATAAATGTTTGGAGCATCCACCCTGGAGGCAGAGTCCAACAAACCTCCTCCAGAGGTAGTGAAACTGGGAGTTCAGGCTGGCCTGGTGGGGGCAACAGGCAGTTTTCCCTTTGACTCAGAGACGGTGGGATGTGGGGAGGGTGTACATCCAGCTCTTTTGCCGCAGGTGCATTTGGGGGCAAACCTGGCAGAGGGAGGTGGTCCAGTAACAGCTTGAGCAGGAAGTGCTAGAGCTGGAGAGGGACCTGGCCACTGACCCAACCAACCTGAGTGTCAGGAGAGGCAGGAAGAGCTTCGTGATCTGGATGACCACCATGCCCATGATGTGTTTGTCTGCTCACGTGTCCAGCTCCTTCAGGAGATGGATCGTGGCTCCCACTTCTTCTATGCCCTGGAGAGGGGGGCCAAGAAGTACATCTCCTGCTTTCTGACAGGTAACAGCACCTGCCTCATGGATCCAGGTGAGGTGCACCAGTGCACATGGGCTTTCTATGAAGTGCTCTACTCCCTGGATCTGACTGATGCCAAAGCCTGTCAGACCCTGTGGGAAGGACTCCCACAGGTCATTGTGGATGACCTGGACTGGCTGGAGGCTCCTCTCACTCTGTCTGAGTTTTTGGCCACCCTCCACCTGATGCCTGGCAACAACACCCCAGGCATCAATGGACTGACCGCGGAGTTCTACCAGGCCTTCTGGGACAGCCTGGCACCAGGAGAAGCCATTTGACACAGTGGATCATGGGTACCTCACAGGCATGCTGCAGGCCTTTGGCTTTAGTCCCCACTTTGAGTGGGCTCTCCGGGTGCTGTATGCCTTTGCAAAGTGTTTGGTTAAGCTCAACTGGACCGTGACAGAGCCCATCCTGTTAAGGAGAGGGGTGCATCAAGAGTGCCGACTGTCAGGCCAGCTATACACCTTGGTCCTAGAGCCTTTCTTCATCCTCCTGTGGAGGTGGGTGGTGGGGTTGATGCTCTGGGAGCTGGAGGTGTGGTTGGTCCTGTCAGTGGCTGCCAATGATGTACTCCTCCCAGTCTAGGACTAAAGTGACCTGGTGCAGGTGGAGGCCTGCCAGGCATTGTACTCAGTAGCCTCCTCTGCCCAGGTCAACTGGGTCAAGAGCTTTGGCCTGGCAGTGGGTGACGGGTGGCAGGTGGTCTCACTCCCACCCACGCTCTGCAGGATCTGCTGGAGCGTGGGCTTGCTGCTCTACTTGGGGGTCTATCTGTCCTGCACAGACCCCTCCCTGCTGAAGAACTGGCACCAGCTGGAGATAAGGGTGGTGGAGTGGCTCTGGGCATGGGCAGGGCTCCTGAGGTGTCTCTCAGGAGTGTACAAGAGTGCTGGTACTGAACAAGCTGGTCCTGTCCATGCTCTGGTACTGCTTACACACCCTGCCTGTGCCCCCTGAGGTCTTAGCAGGGCTCCAGAGATGGGTGCTGGAGTCTTTCTGGCCAGGATGGCACTGGGTCCCTGCAGAGGTCCTGAGCCTCCCCTTGCAGGACAGCAGCCATGACCTGGTTTAATTCAGAGCCAGGTCCTGATGTTCCACCTTCAGGCCCTGCAGTGACTGCTGGACAGTGTTGGTAGCCACATGGCATGGGGCCACCTGGAGTGCACCTTCCTCCACCACTTCCAGGGGCTCTAATATGACTGGCATCTCCTCGGCCTGTGGAGCTTCTCCCTGCAGGACCTGTGAGGGCTGCCAGAGTTGTTCCAGGACCTACTCTGGACCTGGAGGCCGGTCTCTGCCTCCAGGTGCCCTGCAACACTTGCCCAGGGCACCAACCTGCTCATCGAGCCCCTCCTCTGGAACCCTGAGCTGGAGATGCCAGCAGCAAAGAGCCCTGGTTGCAACAGAGGTTGATTCTGGCTAGTATCACCCATATCAGAGACCTCCTGGACTACAATAGGCAGGAGTGGGTGGACTGTGCTGTGCTGACCTGGTGCATGGGTCTACCCATGACAGGTGCAACCTGCTGTCTGGTCCAGGAGGTGAAATCTGCCCTACCTCCTGACACCCTTGCCCTTGTTAACCAGGTCCTGCATTGTGATGGTTCCCGCCCCCCCATGTCCTCCAGCCCACCAGGGTTTGTCATGGCAGCTCCCTGCTCCACCTCCTAAGCCAGCTAGAGGACACCAGACCGGTCCAATTTTCCACCATCCATTGCCGCTACCTCTACATGCCAGCTGGTTCACCTCATGCCACCCTCGTGTCCAGACACCAAGTGGTGGGACCTGCTCAGTGAGGGTGTGGCTGGGGCAGGCTCGAGTGTGCCGGGCTGCAGCCCTTCCACCTCCAGAACCTCTTCTTGAGGTTCTGGTTGAATTTCCCCCCCCCCCCCACCTTTTTTTTTTTGGTCACCGCATCTGTGACCCTGGCCAGGTAGGCCCTGTTCTTGACCAGGAAGGAGGCTCTGGCCAGGACGGTGCCCGAAGATTGCAGGGATGCTATCCTCTCACTTGTCTATGTACGTTTCAGGGCAGAGCACCAGTGGGTGATGTCCACTGACTCCTTGGATGCCTTTGAGGACCAGTGGGTGCAGCCCAGGGGGCTCTGCTTGGTGTCCCCCTCAGGTGCACTTATTTTCATGTTTTGACCCTTTGACCCGCACAACACTCCTATCCTGTATTTTTATTAGTTTCATAGTTCATTAGTTGTTCCAAGAATTTAGTTGTTCCATTCGTCCACTAGCTCCCATAAAAAGCAGCTACTAGTTAGCAAGGTGGGCCTTGTCCATGGTAATCAGATGGACAAATAGGTAGTTGATGTCTCCCATGACAACCATGCACTGACAGCATGAAGCCTTGACCAGTTCCCTGGTGAATTCTTGGTCAAGTACTTGTTCCTGGTTTGGAGTTCTGCAGTAGATTCCTACCATTGTATCCCCTTCACTACATTCCCCTCGTATTCTAACCCAAAGGGTCTCCAGTCATCCTCCTTAGGTGCCAATCTCAGACTGTAGGGATATGTAGCTCTCATTCACAGAGAGCTACACCCCACCCCTTTTTTTCAGCACAATCTCTCCTGTACAAGGTATAGCCATTTATATCGATAGACCAGTCATAGAAGGAGTCCCACAAGGTCTCTATGATCCCTATGAAATCATAGTAATTTTTGTTTAGTAGAAGGACCACTTCTTCCTGTTTAATGCTAGGAATTTGGGAAATAGCGTATAGGCAAGTAAGTGTGCCATTGGAGGCCCTAGGCTTCCTTGTACTCATGGAGAAGTTCTGTTCCTGAGCTAGGGTAGGAGTGGGTTCCCTTGAGCATCCTAACCTGCTGCTTTTGCAGTTGATGGTTGGTGAGCTTGCTCTGGTGGTTGTCTGCCCATCCCCCGGTGAGCTTAGTTTAAAGTTAGGCCTGTGTGAAGCGGCTAGTATTCACTTTAGATTCAGATTTGGCTGATTCAGGGGACAGTGATTCTGTTCAGTGACTCACTGTGAATCACTGTCCTGAATTGATTGATATGGCTGAATCTGATTCAGAGATTCAGCTGCCACTGAATCGGCAGAATCTCCCAATTGGACAGCCCCTCCCGCCCCCACCC
>NW_005842305.1:426411-427633 GCF_000455745.1 Alligator sinensis | reverse complement strand
CCCCCACTACCCCATGCTGCATGGGGGGGCTCTGCCACAAGCCCCCCACCCCATGGCTGCCCTGCCTGGCCCAGCTCCCAGCTCTTAAAAAAAAAAAACAACAAAAAACCCCCAACTAAAAAATTCCCCGCACTCACCGGCTCCTGCCAGGTGGCAGGTGGGCAATCCACTGCCCCCCACTGACCCACGCTGCATGGGCAGCTCTGTCATGAGCCCCCAGAGGCCCTGATGGCCACTGAAGGAGCTGGTGAGTGCAGGACTTTTTTTTCTTTTTAAAGAACCGGGAGCTGGGCCAGGTGGGGCAGCCATGGGGTGGGGTGGAGGCTCATAGAGGGGCCCTTTATGCAGCATGGGAGAGAGGAGGGCAGTGGGGATCATCCCCCCACCTGGCAGGTGCCAGTCCAGTGAGTGGAGGGTTTTTTTTTTTTTTTTTTAAATAACTGGGAGCTGGGGCTGGGCAGAGCAGCCATGGGCAGGGACTGGGAGAGCAGATGTGGGTCAGGGGTGCTCAAGGGAGCTGGAGGAGCAGGCAGGGGATGAGGACTGGCAGGGGATTCCAGAGACTCCAATACAGAGCCTACCTGATAAGGGGAGGTTACAATGCTCCTGATCCCATGTGCCTGGAGTCCTGCCAGGCAGTCCCCACAGCCAAGAGCCAGGGGCTTCATCTGAATGGAGGCCAGAACCATGGGTTCCATCTGGGTAGAGGCCTCAGAAGTACAAGAGGGGAGGGATCCAGCTGCAGGGGTGGACCTCGGGGTGTGATGTATTCCACTCACCATTGCACCAGTAGTAGTTTGGCTACTACTCTGCCAACTGCTCTCTTGAGGCTCACTGCCTAGGGCCTTGTGCCCCTCCTACCCACTCTCCTGCATAAACTCCTGCACTAACCTGCATGCCAGGACTAGAAGCATGCCTGTTTGAGAATTCTGTTCACGAGGCTCCGGTCATGTGGGTCCCTGGGGGGCTGGGAGAAGTAGGACGGGGGGGCGGGGGTGACCCTCCTCGGCTCCTCTCAGCTGCTTCCCCACAGTTGTGCTAGGTCCTTCCCACCATAAGCCCCACTTGCCTCCAACTAGGCTGGGGGTTGTTGGGGGTCTGCTGGGGGTCCCAGGGGCATAACAGGCTTCAACCCATGCATCTCACTTTGTAGCCAGGGCCAAAGTGCAGCCTCTGCTGTTGGCAAGCCCTTTTAAACTGTGTGCACAGTAGGGTCCACCAG
>NW_005842305.1:423335-426401 GCF_000455745.1 Alligator sinensis | reverse complement strand
CTCGGGGGGGGGGGGAGGGACTGGGGTTCCCTCCCTCACTGGAGAAGGGGACAGGTGAGTTCCCCCCCCTTCACCTGCCTCATGCACTGGGCAGCACCAATCACACGGCTCCCTGGGGGGCTGGGCCAGGTAGGAACCGGGGGGGCGGGGGGGACATGGCCCTCCTCAGCTCCTCTCAGCTGCCACCCTGCAGCTGTGTTAGGTCCCTCCCACCACGGGCCCTGCTTACCTTCAGCTAGGGTGGGGGGGGTCATCGGGGGTCCACTGGAGGTCCTGTTGGGGGCCCTGGGGGTCCCAGGGCTCATGGGGGTGCAGTGGGCTTCAGCCCATGCATCTCACTCTGGAGCCAGGGCCAAAGTGATATAATAATATACATTTAAACAAAAATAACAGAAATGCAAATATAATAAAATAGCACCAACCATTATAAAAGCATTATTCCGACTCCTAGAATTAACATTATCAAGTACAAATATGGTGATAAATAATATCATGAATCTATAAAAATGTTGTGCATAGGTCCACAATTAACACAGTAAAAAACAAATATAGTGATAAAGTTTATCAGTTATATCAACAGTAAAGGATGTTTAACTCTGATCACTTCAGCCTTGTAAGCAAAACTGCAAGTACTGTTTACTAAATATGTATCTGTTTGCTGGAGGAGCCATGTTACTTTTTCTCTATGATGAAAAGTTTGTCAGTTTCTACAAGAACAGTGATAAATACTTTCTCCTTATGTTGTTATATAGAGGACATAATGAATAGTGTCTTCCAAAACTCCTAGACAGACTGGGCAACATCTTTTAGTCCTTGGAATGGAAAGCCTACGTCCAGCCAAAACCGCTGTGGGCATCTGTTCGGTCCTGAGTCTAGTCAAAGAGGTTTGCCATTTATTGTTGAGATGCAGCTGTAAATACCTTTCTCCCCCATGATCTAATTTCCAAAGAATATATAGGCAGTCCTCAGACATGCAACACAATTGTCTCCTGAAAATCATGTCTTCAGTCAAAACATCATAACTCGGAATAGATTTTCCCATAGGAACAATGGTGTAAATGGGGGATTGGTGTGAAATGTTGCAACTCAAAACCTTGTAAAAGTTGAAATTGATGTCAAAGTCAAAATAGGGTGTCAATTTATTAATATCATAAGTGCCATTCGTTGTAACTCAGAACATCTTAAGTCGAGGACTGCCTGTATAGAGGGGCAATGCAAGTAGCCCTGGCCACTGCAAAAAGCATTCTGCCTGGCAATCTCTCATAAACTCTGGAAAACCTAGACCTTTTCTGTGGGGGAGAAGAGTCTTTCATTGTCTTTGACATAACATCCCATCCTGGAAAATGCACAAGTGCAGGAAAGAAAGCTAGCCAGGGAGATTGAAGAGAAGGGGGATTATTGATGTCTTCTATATAGCACAATGTGAGCAAGTGAGATGGTAGAAGAGGCAGGATTTTAAACTAGAATCCCACCATTCTAATAATAATATTAGTTAAAATGGAATCTAATCCCATCTCTAATCTCAAGAAAGTTGCGGGAGTTTAAGGAAGATGACCCAGAAGAGCCCTGGGCCTGCTTTGAGCTGTCAAAGTGTGTCCTTCTAGCTCCAAATGGCCAGGTCAGCCACCTTGTCTGACCTCCAGCTGGGTCCCTGGTGGTGGTGCTGGGCAGGCTCCTCTGCCCAGGTCTCACCACTTGTCTCACCACCAGATATCCTGGTGTTCCCTGTTTAAAAATTGCAAATTCTCGGATTAAAAAAAACCCAATTTCTCTCATTAAAATACCCAAAATCTATGTTCTTTGATGAAAATGAACAGGGAGGGGTGATCCCTGCTGTCCTGTGCTGGGGGTGGGGGCTCTGCCATGAGTGCCCAGAGGCCCCAATTACTACTGCTGCATCTGGTGAGTGCAGGGCATTGTTTTTTTTAAAGTGCCAGGACTAGGCTGGGGCTGGGCGGGGGATGGGAGCAGGCAGGGCAGCTATGGAGGTTTCTCCCGCAGCTCCCCCCACCTAGGGAGAGGCAGGGACAGCTGGAGGAGCTGAGGGAGAACCTGCAGCTGCCTGGCTGTGCCTGCTCTCCCCGGCTGATCCAAATCACCGAATCTCTTTGAATTGGAACCAAATCTTCCAAAGCTGATTCATCTGAATAAATTCAGGACGCTGATCCAAATCTCTGAATTGAAATACTGTCCTCTGAATTGCCCAAATCTGAATCGAATACTTTCCTATTCGTACAGGTCTAGTACACACTATGAAAATAGGTACAACTTAAGGGCTGCGTTACTTGCTGGAAGTGGTGATAAGTGAGGATGAGTATTACATGTTTTATGGCTTAATTGCAACCCAAGGGGGCTACCACTTTCTATCTGGCCTTGGTTTCTCTGGCCTACCACCTAGATTTTCCAGACACTAAATAATAATTACAGGACCCTATCAATAGCATTTAGTTATTGTGCTTTTATATATAACATTTTCTGGTCCTCTTATAGTACAATTTCAGTAGATGAATGAGAAGCTTCATTACTAATGCAAATGTTGAGAAGGTACTTCATGCAATAGAAAGCCAAAAAATATGTATATAGCCTTATGGCAGACAAAGTTCTTTGGTAAATCCTATGTCCTTAGATCAACACAGCTACAACCTATAGCTGGAGGTACATGGTCCCACTAGGGGGAATGCCTTGCTGGACCTGGTATTGGCAATGGGGGATGACATGGTAGGGGACCTACAGATCGGTGGTCACCTGGGGGACAGTGATCACCAAATAATAGAATTCACCATAAGACGCCAAGTGGGTAAGGTAACTAGTAGGGTGAAAGTGCTAGACTTTAGGGAAGCTGATTTCAATGAACTCAGGCGATTAGTCAAGGACGCACTGCAGAGTAGGAGTTTTGAAGAGATGGGAGCCCAGGAAGGGTGGCTGTGCCTTAAGGAAATGATCCTTCGGGCACAGAGGAAGACAATCCCGATGTGAGGAAAAAGAGGGAAAGGAGCCAGAAAGCTTCCCTGGCTGACCAGAGAAATCCAGGGCAGCCTATGGGCTAAAAGGGGAGCATATAAAAAG
>NW_005842305.1:420061-421557 GCF_000455745.1 Alligator sinensis | reverse complement strand
TCCTTCCTACGCAGGGGGTCAGACTCGATGATCTGTTGAGGTCCCTTCTGACCCTAGCATCTATGAATCTATACCCCTATATAGTTTTATTGAACTTGTACCAATTTGTTACAACAGGGATAAAAAGCACACTGCACTTGATATGTACTCAGCTTCCCACCATTATGTTAGCATTCACATTGTTTTAGCTAACAATTTCATGAACCTACTGGTGACTTTTATGCAATTAAGGTACAAGCTCTGCTCAGCCTGGAGATTGAATATTATGTTATGAATGAACCAGTATATCAGGAAAAAGATTTTCATATATGGAATCAATTAGTTCCATATAAAGTCAAGGAAGTCCTGTGGCCTACATTATGCAGGAGGCCAGACTGGATAATCGCTATTGATCCCATTTCATTTGACAAATAATCAGTGGGAATGGCACAGACCAGAGTGTTCTATTAGAGTTCTCCCTTATGCAAAATTATTCTACTTGCTGAGTTGGATAGAAAAAGTTTGAATCTATCTACACTGAGGACTTGAGAAGGTCTTGAGAAGTTTTAAAGAGCATCTGGTGTTGAACACAAGATCCAATGATGCATTCTATAGAATGCCATCAAGCTAACCGGCTGCTCTGTAAAGGTAAAAACCTTTTCATCTGGACTGAATAAGGATGTAAACAGAAATATGCATTATTTCACTATAACAAGGGGTGATCATGTTATTCAGTCACTGTGTAGCTCTTTGATTATAGTAATAACATTCTCTTGCCTGACAGCTGTCATCCTTTGGATTGCCGAAGGTGAATGATAGCCACATTTGGAAAAAAGGTAGATTACAGACTGCTTAGCACAGACTGCTAATGCTATTCCACGTTCTCAGTATCATACAGATTTCTAAGATTCATACTAAAACCCTGGTTTGACTCAGTTCTAAATGAGATATTGACTAGATCTGCCTGTCACCATCTTCTCCAGCAAAAAAGCATTTAACCCTTGATACTGCTAACATTTATACTTGTACTTAACTTAGAGCCTGAGATGTGTCACTGGCTTCCAGTGTACATTAAGGGCCTGACTTTTAAAAATTATTTAGGTACCTAACAATGCAACTAGGCCTCTTTAGGGGCTTTTCAGAAGCACTTACATACCCAGATCCCATTGAAATCAACTGACTTACCTGTACAAATCAATAAACTCTGATAAGGAGACCCAGTCAGAAGATCATCTACTATAAAAAATGAGTCTCATAAATATTAATTACTGCTAGAAATAATATCTAAACTAGGGTTGGGCAACATATGGCCCATGCGGCAGATCTGGCCTGCCAGCTGATTCGATCTGTCCCATGAGGAGCACCCTCCAATTGATTGGATCTGGCCTATGGCTGCCCCCATGGTGCCCTGCATGGGGCTGTGGCAGGGCACTGTGGGTGCCTGCCACATTAAGGGCCTGGAGCTGGCAGCCGCCAGGTGCCTGATGAGGGCAGCCATTTTGAATCTGGGGCTGCCC
>NW_005842305.1:415984-419558 GCF_000455745.1 Alligator sinensis | reverse complement strand
AAAGGCAAATCGCTAGCCACCACGTGGGAATAATTTAGAAACAGCCAATAGTGGAACACACATTTACAAACGGGTGGCAGGAACTCCTTTGCACCGCGGTTGTCTCTATGCAACTGAGAATTGCACCGTGCAAAGAAAGCTCCTCGTGGCGGGAAATAATTCTGCAGTGCCGAAGCACACACACAATCATACCCTTTGGGTCATGACACTGGTATTATCTGGAGGTAAGGGAGGAGCTGTATGGGATGTGCAGGAGGCTCCTGGTCCTGGGTATGACCTAAAAATGCACCCTGCCAGGAGTGGGTGGCCTGGTGGGGCTCTCAGTGGCGCGGGAGCCCCCAGGAAATGCCAGGCCAGTTACCACCCTGGTGAAAGGCAGGTCAGGGCACCTTAACCCCTAGCCCCCACAACCGGGTGGGTTACCCCTTGTTGGAGGGTCTGGAAGGTGGACCCCACAGAGAAAGAGTGAGGCCATAGACTCATGCCTGTCTGAACGTCCCCTGACTGGTCAATGCTGGGGCCAGGACTGGAAGGATTGAAGGGCCAGGGGCCCACTGCAAGGAATGCCCAAGAGTCGAGGACCTGGGGTTCCGATTGGCCTGGAGGTGGGCCAGGGCTAGTGAGCCAAAGGTCCCGGGGGGACCACACTTGAAGGGGAAGTGGTTCAGGGAGCAATGCTGCCCAGTATGAAGGTGAAATAGACCGCCTGAAGAGAGGAATCCAGGCGGGGTTCAATTAGTAGGATTTGGGGGCCCAGTGTGGAGGCTGGTGATTGTTGAGAACAGCTGGATGCCACCTGCGAGTCTTGGGCTGTGGTGTGGGGAAGGATGGGAGCCACAGATAATGCCCCCTGACACTGGGGCAGGAAATGGGTAGCCTCCTACTTGATTAACTTCTATTAAATAATTAACAATAAGGCATGGTGGGCGAGAAGGCAGACGGTTAGCCCAGAAACAGGTGGGTGGGCCACTGGGAAGTTGGCCCCGAGAGGACCCCCCTGTTACAGGAGCCAAGCCTGGCCTGGGGAGCTAGCATGGTGCTCCAGCCCACACACATCGGCCTGGCCCCAACCAGTGTGTACAGCTTCTGGCAAAGCTACTCCCAGTGCAGCTGGTCCCCTTGCCCCCAGTGTAACTCCTCCTCTCTCTCCTGTCCTTGCTATGCTGCTCCAGGCTGGGGAGAAGGTGGAGCTGGCTGGGGTTGAGGGGGACACATGGAGCAGAACTTGCCCAGGTGATGCAGTCTGTGCCTGTGCCTGCAACACTCCTTATAGGGCCAAGCCCTGCCCAGGAGAAGCCTGCACCATGCTCCAGCACATGCCTGATGGCTCAGCCCCAGCCAGCATGCACAGTTTAGCAGCTTATCAGCAGATGCATGACAAATAAAACCAAGGAGGTGATACTTCCCCTTTATGCAGCACTGGTCAGACTGCAGTTAGAGTACTGTGTCCAGTTTTGGGCTCTGTACTTCAAGAAGGATGTTGATAGACTTGAGAGGGTCCAGAAAAGGGCCACTCATATGGTTAGGGGCTTACAGAACAGGCCCTATGAGGAGAGACTGAGGGACCTGGACCTCTTCAGCCTCTGCAAGAGAAGGCTGGGAGGTGATCTTGTGGTTGCCTACAAATTCATTAGGGGGATGCAGCAAGGGATCGGAGATGCTTTGTTCACCAGGGCACCTCTTGGGGTAACAAGGAACAATGGTCACAAACTGACAGAAAGCAGATTTAAGGTTGGCCAAAATTTGGAATGGGCTTCCAAGGGAGGTGGAGCTCTCCCTAACCTTGGGGGCCTTTAAGAGAAGGCAGAATGGGCATCTGGCTGGGCATCAGGTTGGGGTCATCTGACCCCAGTACTCTTTCCTACCTAGGCAGGGGGTTGGACTTGATGATCTATTGAGGTCCCTTCAGACCCTAGCATCTATGAATCTCCTCCTCATCCCCCAGACAGCTCCTAGGGCCTAGTGCCTAGGCACCCCCCACCCACACATCCCTCATGGGGGAGGGGCATGCTGGGAGTGGATCGCTTGTCCTGATCCTGAACACCACTCCCCACCCATTGCACCATGGTCCCACCCCACACAGGGAGTTTTGGTGAGTGCTTGTTTGGGAGGGATGGGGTGCTGACCCAGCCCACAACAGCTCATCATAACTCTCTATGTGGCCTGTGGGCTCAAATAATTGCCCACCCCTGATCTAAACCTAAATGACCTGAAGCAAATATTTTCCTGTTTTTCCCCCAGACATAACTGATAGGAAGGTGGCACAACACTGAACTAGTAGTAATGCAGCATGCTGCCACAGGGGAAGTCCATTTTAGATTGTAGGCTTTGACAGGTCATCGCCCTCCCCAGCGCCACCTTCTGGATCATCTGCGCCTTATGCGGGGCACCCTTGGAACCCTCTTGGACCTCTGCTGTCCCGCTCTAATCTCTACATCTTGATGTTATTAGTATGCGAGCGGGAGACTACCGATCCTATTGTGTATGTTGGGGGTCTCTCCTATAAGGTTCTGACCCCATCCCCAAGCCTCATGGGCTATGCGTGGCTCCTACCACCCCAAAACCACGCCCGAAGCCTCGCAGATGGAATAGACGTTGTTCATTCTCTCTCAGTCTCCTTCCTTCCACGCCCTCTCTCAGGGCCTTCTCTGTAAGGCCACCCTTCTCTCGGGCCTTCTCTGTAAGGCCGCCCTTCTCTCGGGCTCTTCTACCATGCCGCCCTCTCTCAGGGCTCCTCAGTAATGCTGCCCCCCTTCTCCGGGGCTCACCACACTGTTGCCCCATCCTCCGGGGCTCACCACACCCGCACTGGGGCTTCTCCACAACGCCCCCTTCTCTGGGGCTTCTCAGCTGTCCCTCTTCTCCGGGGCTCGCCGCACTGCTGCCCCCTTCTCTGGGGCTCACCACGCCCGCACTGGGGCTTCTCCACATGGCCCCTTCTCTGGGGCTTCTCAGCTGCCCTTCTCTGGGGCTGGGGTCTATACACCTTGAATACTGCGCCCTCACCGGCGCTGGAGTCCCCACACTAGTGTGAGTCCCTTATGAGGCCTCCTCCATCCCCCAGTAGCCTCACCCAAACCTCCGGTCATAAACAACATAACAAAACACAAGCCCCTAGGCTATAACATAACTTAAAGCCGCCCGGCTTATAGCCATCATCCTTTACCTGGCTTGGGCTGTACCTGCAGTTCTCGCATCATTGCTCGGGGAGCTCCTTCTTCTCTGGCAGCTGGCAGAGAACTGCCGCCTGGCCTCCTGCCTGTGGTTTATATAGGAGCCAGGCCCTACCCCTTCTTGTCAGCTGGCCAGGCAGGTGCGGATCATTAGCTCCCTCTAGTTGCCTCAGCAACCGGCACCTGAGGA
Source organism: Alligator sinensis (assembly GCF_000455745.1). NCBI lineage: Eukaryota > Metazoa > Chordata > Crocodylia > Alligatoridae > Alligator > Alligator sinensis. Next base: position 416,195 of record NW_005842305.1, on the reverse strand, counting down.
GTCTTCCCCGCTTTCTCAGTAGCAGGCACCATAGTGCCCTGCTACATAGGCCTATCCCTTTTTCTTAGGCTGGTAGAAGTTACAAAAACTAATCCCAGGGATGAAGATAGCACAACTCACTCTACTGCCTCCCCAGGCAACTGATGGAATTGATATAATTCAGAGGGAAGGATAGCCTAGATCAAGACTGAAGGTGGTAATATAGGGAAAA
>NW_005842305.1:396514-415958 GCF_000455745.1 Alligator sinensis | reverse complement strand
AAGAGACAATATGGTAGGAAAAGGAATGCCCTGAAGCAGGGATGGGCATTTAAGTACATGGGACCAACATGAAATGAAGGCAACTGAAGAGCAGAAGTAAAAAATGAGTTAAAATGGGCTGAAATAACTAAAAAGTTTAAGTCATTCTCTGCAATAGAAAGATGTCAGGGAAGTTGAACATAATGTTCTACTTGACAGTGGTGAGGCTGATGTTATTATATGAAGTGGAAATGTCATCAATGAGAAGGAAAGACAAAAAAAAAAATCACTCAAGTGAACTGAGATGAGAATGCTAAGGTTGATATTGGGGGATTTATTGAAAAATAGATCACAAAATGATAACATCAGAACAATCTGGTGCAAGGAAGTTTTCTGAGAGAGCCAGGGAGGCTAGACTTAGATGCTTAGGGCATATCCTGTCAGTGATGGTGATCCCTCACAGTTGAGGATAATCACTCCCATGGGTCAAGTAAAGGATTGTAGATGAGTCCGTTGATGGCTAAGGTGGCCAATCCTACAGCCACAGACTCTCTGGAAAATGCCACAGGTGATGGTTAAAGGGAGCGTTGGACCACAAATTTCTTGGTCTTATTACCTTTACTTTTCCTGCCTCCAGAGTAAGACAACTTTCCACAAAGTAAGATGTGCCTTCTCTCACAAGGGATTGACATGTAGACTTGTCCCACGCTAGTTTTTCCCACTTCGTGGTATCGTTGCCATACTTCTTAATGTTCACATTAATGGTGTCCTTGAAGCATTTTCTCTGGCCCCTGTGTGCCCATTGTCTTTGGCTGAGTGGAGAGTGTAGCAGTTTTGGTATACATACATCAGACATGCACACAATGCTCTGTCCACCACAGCTGATGTTGAATAGGCAGTGCTTCCAACCAGTGGTGGTTGTGATGTGAGGACACTGGCATCTGTGATGATTCTCCCACTTTATGCCACAGATTTGGTCATGGTGTTCCAGGCTTTTTAGGTGGTCCCTGGAGGCCACCCAAACTTCACAGATGTAGAGAAGAGTTGGGATTACCACAGCCTTTTATAGTAGGAGCTTTGTTCAAGTCCTGATGTCACAATCTTTAAACACAAAATGATTCGGTCTTCTGAAGGCAGAGCTGGCATAACAGATTACATACTGAATCTCTTAATTGATGTTGCAGGGGTTTCTTTGAGAGATGGCTGCTGAGATATGCAAAATGTTCCAACATTCTCCAGCTCCTGTCCATCAATGAGGCTCTTTGCTGGGGGAGGTGATTGTACCAGAGCAGGCTGGGGAAGCAACTTTGTTTTTCCAAAGTTAAAGGTCTCAGGGTTGTTGGTTGTAGCAAGGTTGGTCTAAGGACATAGGCAAGGTTCTTTGGTTAAATGTGATATCTTTTATTAGACCAACTAAATAGTTGGAAAAATTATTCTTTGCAAGCTTTCAGGCACAAACACCTTTCTTCAGTTATAGTTACTATAGGTACAGCATAGTTAAAGCTACTGCGGCTCAAAACATCAGTCTGCTGGTGTTTTGTGTGCTCTCCTGGGTGGAATAGAAGCCATAATACAAAATGCAGGTCTGTGAAAATGCAAATACATGGCAGTAAAAATCAGAGGGAATGGGAGACGATAGGTGTCAGACAACTAGGTGGGGGGGAGTGGGGAATGTTGACTCGGTGATAGAATGTACCTGGTAAAATGCAGATGGGTTACCTGTGGATATCAGATGGCAGACAGGTTATAAATGTGCCATAAATCAAATATCTATATTTAGTCTATGATTTTTTGTATCCAGTAGATTCATGAAGTAAAGTTCATAGGCTTAGACGATAGGTGTCAGACAACTAGGTGGGGGGGAGTGGGGAATGTTGACTCGGTGATAGAATGTACCTGGTAAAATGCAGATGGGTTACCTGTGGATATCAGATGGCAGACAGGTTATAAATGTGCCATAAATCAAATATCTATATTTAGTCTATGATTTTTTGTATCCAGTAGATTCATGAAGTAAAGTTCATAGGCTTATTTATGAAAGGTGTTTGGTAAATTCCCTTTGAGGATTAGAACTGGAGAGAGTGGTTGTCTTGAGAGAAGTGTGCACCCACAGGTAATTGGGTATTTTTTTATTTAATAGATTTTCAGTGTGTGTTCATTCTGGTACACAGTTATTTGGTTTGTCCTACATATTTTCCATCAGGGCATTTAGTACACTGGATGAGATGTATAACATTTCTGGAGGTGCAGGTATAATATCCAGGAATGGTGATGGTTCTGTTGTGGGGTGTGGTTATTGTGGGGGTGTTGGAGATGTGTTGGCAGGTTTTACATTTCTTGTCCCGGCATGGTCTGGATCCATTTGGTATGCTTTGGGCCATAGGAAGTTTGCTTCTGATGATGAGGTTGGTGAGGTTTGGTGCTTGTTTAAAGGCTAGTATGGCTAGTTCGGGAAAGATCTCTTTAAGAATTGGGTCTTCTAGTATGGGTTGCAATTATTTGAGGATTTTCTGTATAGGTCCCAGAGAAGGAGTGTATGTCTTAACTAATGGTGTGTAATTCATGAGGATTTCTCCCCTAACCCCACCTACCTGTCTCACACTTATTGTCTCCCATTCCCTCTGATCCTCATTGCAATGCATTTGCATTTTCACAGACACCAGAAGACTCCCTGTGACTGAAGAAGGGTGTTTGTGCCCAAAATCTTGCAAAGAACAATTTCTGACACATTCTATCAATATTACAACTTATATGAAACAGAAACTGAAAGGAAGAGGATGACAAGGTTGACATTGAAGGATAGAGCTAAAAGAGACATGAATGAACTGAAGGTAAAGATGATACCACTGATTAGAACAAGAAAGGAAGAAAGAGCCAAGCAGCCAACCCTACCATTGACTTGATTGGAAGGCTGAAACAAAAAAAGAGAGATATGGGAAAAAGAGAGAAGGGATAAAGCAAAAGGGACTCTGAGAGACCTTCTCCCTGTGGAGAAAAAGAGTGAGCTCTGGGTCTTGTGTTACACTCTTAATCAGGGAGGTTACCACTAGTCTTTCTGAGAAGAGAACCTTAATGAGAATAGCAAACACTCATGTATGATCCCACTTCATAAGCATTAATTCAGGGCTTAAGGGAAGGTAGTAGACCTGAGTACCATTACAGCAACCGTTAATCCAAATATGAGCCTTGTTAAACTTGACTCTACAAGCCCAAAGAGTAAAAATGAGTTAAACTTGGAACCTACACCGCTGTCCAATTTTGTTTTACATTTATTAAATACCTACTGTGTATTATAATCATGGCAATATGTATATGCGTTTCCCTGTAGTACTTGATTGTAGGTGACCTTTCATTTCTGTATCTTTATTTTTCATCCTTTCTGACACATTCATTTAAGTTGTAAAGTTCCAAATGTCTGGGTGCCGAGTTGGAGAATCTGTTTGTGTATAAATTTATAAATTTTGATCTGAATTATGAAGTTGTTGTAATGGAACTGTTGTATTACAGCTTACTTCAATAGATCTGGAGCCATCCATTTTCTATGAGAGCTGTGGAATCTGAGACGAGGGACAATAGCTGACCAGTAGACATAATGGCCATCAAGTCCAGTGGAAATGAGCTGGTTAACTGGGAAAAACAAGCTTTTCCAAACCTCTCTGCAGGAAGTGGAGAATGAAGAATCAATAGAAAAACGGAACCAAGATGTTGATACTGGCCTTTAAAAATTAAAATCACAAAGTGTCGGTCGTTCACAGAACACTCAATAAGACACAAGGCTGAGAGAAGAAGGGGGTCATGCTTCCATATAGCAGCTTTAACAGTAAGACCAAGCAAAGTGAAAGGCAGCAAACTGATTAGATACAGGAAAACAGGCTTCATTATTTAATTGGGGATAGTCTGCTTTAAGTGGGGGATCAGACTAGATGACCTCGAGGCCCTTACCAATCCTAATTTTCTATGAGTCTAAGGAGAAGCGGTGTGCAGGATAAGGAAGTTTGAACTCCTGAGAGGACTTTGCTCAAACTCTTCAGGGAAATGCATGTAGGATTATTTATTTTATATGACCCTGTTCCTCTCTAAGGCTAAGGATTCCCTGTACAGTTAAATTGTGAACCTAGAGCAACCATGCAATCTGAATTCTAGTGCGGTTTGAAAGATTATCCTTAGTTTGACATACAAGGTGGTTGGATTGTGACAATTTGCTTCTCAGAAGGGGGTATGTGACGGAAGGACTACTATAAACCCTGCCAAGGGCAATGCCTGGCTCTGTTTAGACTCAGGACAGCTAAAAGTCACAGGATGCAGAGAATGGGCTTTAAAAAAATAGCATAATAGCCAATCACAGTGAACTCCGTCAGGGCTGCATAGATGTTGCCTAAATTGAAGTGTGAAGGGGCTTATATAATCTTGCAATTAAAGAGCTGATGACTCAACATCTTCAATGATGCAAGAACAAGCCTGTCAAAACCATGTTAGGAGTAAGTGGCAGTTACATAGTATTTGATGAATGCTTTGATTGAAATTCCCAGCCTTCCTTGAATGTGACCTGAAGGTTCTTTGATCTTTTTAAAACCTGAGGCAACATTGCCTCCTTGGAGACAAAAGAATGTTTTTTTTTTCCTGTCATCTCCTTTGTCTCCCCAACTTCTCCTATATGAAAAGTACATTCATGTAACAGAAATATGCACTATGCTGTTATTAATTTTTTTAAACAGAAACAGGGTTTTTACCCACAAAGTAAAAGCAAGAACAAACAACACTTTAATGAAAGAACAAACTTAGCAGGATGCAAACTTACTACCTCTGCAGTCAAAGGATGACAATTGATCCCCTAGGCTCTGCAATCATTCATTGAAACTTACAGAATAGTGTTAGAACATTTCCCTTATCCTTGTTGAGTGCCAGAAATGCTATCATTTCATTTGTAATGTTTCTATGTCCTACAAACAGCAGACAAGACGTGTTTCCTATCCCTAGTTTCTACTCAGATCTATGTCCAAACAAAGCAACTGTCGCATAGCATTTAATTTATCGTGGCATTTCTTTTTCAGAAAAAAGTGAGATCAGGGCAAAACTGCTGTCTTATGCATTTCTGCTTTAAATCTGTCCGTAAATAAGGCCCTTGTTCACATGGAGTTTTGGATGCATTGTAGCTGGCTTTGTATACAGATAAAACAAGAGGGAAAGGGCAACATAAGCTGTCCTCATGCTTGCCAACATCCTTCTGGACCAGCCTCACCATTGATACAGCAGTGTTGATGCCGAGTTAGACAGCTTGGAGATGGTGACACAAAGTTGGGTTATCCATGAAACCCAGTCGGCAGTAAAAGGAAGCGTACACTGTAGTTCTTTCAAAGGTTGGCAGAGCTCCCATTTCTAAACCCAACCTACACCCCACCTGCCATCAGCAAAATTTTTTAGCTTAAATGTGATATTTGTGCTTAAAATTTCACATTTAGCTTAAAATGTGAATTTTTTAGCTCTTTAATGCGATATTAAGGAGAACTATTCTATATCAAATCCAGCTTGAATAAAGCTTCAGTGCTTAGCATTTTCATAACAATATCCCAAATTCTTCCTCTAGTTTTGGTTCCTATGCACACATGGCAGCAACAGCACTCTCTCTCAAAGTGAGCTCTTAGTTCTCCTATGTGGCTCAAATATACAACATGATATTTCTTGCTCAAAGTCATGTGCTGCAGCATTCTCAGTTCCTGGCTCCAGTAAACTTTCCATTTGAGACTTTCTAACAGACTATGTGCACTCATAAATATCATTTTTAAAATTTAGGCTCCAGACTTCACAATGATCCCAAACACCTATGTATGATAGTTACTTATTTTATTTATTTGAAATATTAAGATTGTCCCCATTTTTCCAGTATCACTATCAAACTTTAATTGGATAGATTTGTAACACCTGTTAATTTCTCTTCAGCCCTTTCACTAATCATTGCAGAGAGATGGTTTTTGCAGACACTTTCAAGAAACATAACAGGCTTTTGCAGAAACTGATAAATTCCCCAAAACACACAGATTCAGATTCTGGAGAGTCTAGTGCAAATGACTAGCTTCCTTTCTCCTCTCTCCAAAGATGACCTGATGACAATTGTAGGAAGATTCACTAGAAAGCAGTACAGAAGAAAATTTTACTAGACATGGCTTATTCAGAAATCCTCAAATAGTAGGACAAAGTAAAGAGTTTAAGATCAAGAACCAAATAATAACCTAATTGCTTATCCTAATAATTTTGTAGCACTAGTTATAATGCAGAGGGAAGCCCTTTAAGACCAACAGAGATGTCTAACCAGGATATTGATAGACAAAGGAAAATGTACCATCTTTGCCCCATTAGGCTAACAACCATAGAAAGGATCCACAAATGAGATTTAAATATGAACAGGGTGATAAAACTGACAAGTAGCTAGATGTTAGAGAATCCCACAGAGCAGAACAACACTAACAAGACTTCTTGTTCCAGACTCAGTGTGCTTCTTTTCCTCTTATCGTGTGTCACTTTGTGTTCGTTTGCCGAGGCAAAAGCTAAAAGCAGCTTCTTATGTTGCTAAGGCAGCTATTCATTCTTCTCGTACTGAGCTAGAGGAATTCTAAACTGGAAAGTGGTGTGAAATAGTCAGCTCAGTCACATGGGACAAAAAATACTTTCTTACATCTGTGATTAAATTTCCTGTTTCCTGATGTTCTTATTGTAATGTATACTGATTGTGGATGAAGTTTTCATTATGCCCATGACCACTTAGGGTATTTATTTGTGAAAGGGAATATATCTATGTATCTATCCATACATAGATACATACATACTAATATAAATGCTGATTACATAAGTGGGATGTATGTGATATTGGTAGGAGGGAACTAATTCAAGGAAATAAAACATTCTACTGCTTAGCTTTTGGAATATCAAACATTAGTTATAAATAAGAATCAATCTGAAAAGTCTCTAGTAGTTCATATTAATTTATTTTGCATAAGTGTAATAGAAGCAATGAAAGGTATTTGAGAAAGTGAAGTACAAGACAGATAATAGGATGGAGAATACATGGACACAAATATATTTATTACACACAAATAGGATAGTGTGTTTTTAATAAATTCTAACAACAGTAAATGCACATGATTTGTAGGAAGTTTGGGGCATGTTGTATTGTAGGTTATATTGTAGTGAGCCAATTACGGACTCCTATCTTAGAAATTTCCTAAAGACATCTACTGCTAATTAATGTTTTACATTTCTGAGGTATGGCTACACACTAAGTTAGCTGATCTTTCACCCAAATCAATTATTCTTAAAAATGTTACTTTCCATTGTTGAAAAAAAAAATTAGCAGTCACTTAGGGCCAGAACCTACTCTACCTACTAGATGCTTACGTGCAGTCCTCTTCCACCCTGTTTAAGACCTTGAAATCTATTAACACATTTGCTTTTGTAACAGGTTGTCAGATTAGGTTTAAAACTGGGGCAGAACAGGATCACACTGGCAATTAACAGGTAGAGTAGGGTCTGACCCTAACAGTTTGGGGTTTTCAATTTTTACCCCATCTTAAAATACTAAAGAGTGCCTGGTTCTTTACAAAGTGATTGCCACCTCATCTCCAGATCCCTTAAGCTAAGTACAGACAGTCAAAAAGCCTGAGGCTGAATCAATTCAATCTTCGCAGCTTAGTCTAAAATGCAGAGATTGAACTGATAAGCAAGTGAACAGACATTCACTTTTGATTCTAGAAATGCAACCATATGCCTGCAGTGGCCCAGGCCAGAAGCTGTGGGGGGGCGGGAAGAGTGTGGAGAGAGGGTACAGGGCTAGAGCATGGCTCCCTGCTTGGCTGGAGCAGACAGTTTGGATCACAGCTAGCCCACCCATCCTGCAAGGAGAGGGGTTGAGAGAGAGGTGCAAAGCATCCTGGGACTGTGGGACTGTGAGTTAACTTGAATCTGGAGGGGATCTGGGACAGAAGTTCAATAAACCAATTTAACCTATATCAGTTAAATCTGATACTACATCCATCCAGGTTTTTTATCTTAAATTGGTTTTGGCCATTTTGAAAGCAGTTTATGCGCACTGAACTTTTGCTATGTTACAGATTTGAACCAGTTTCCAGTCACTTATACCAGTGTATATGTAATTTCTATCCCTAGCCTTAAAGTGCTTCAGGCTGGATGCTCAGGCACTGCAAATGACACCATAGTCCTGGGCATTTCCTGTGAAAGACTGGTTGAAAAGTAAAGATATTTTTCCATTTGTGGAAAACAATACCTGCAAGACAAGATGCCCAGCAAAATGTGGGACACACATGGAGCTCAAAACAATATCTAATCTTCCTTTTTGGGGGCCATTTACTCTTTATTTGTATGTAAATGTTTCTACTTCTCCATTTCTCAAGCTCCACACAAATATTCAAAGCAAGTCTCATTTTGCCATTTATTCTAGTTACATAAAGCACCCAGCTGAATTACATTTATGTCAAGGGTATGAGTCAAAGCCCAAGTCAATAGGGTTAGTCAACAGAGGAAAGTCTTTGACTTCAGTTTAATTTGGATCAAGTTCTAAATGTATTTTTAGTCATCCTAGATATTACAAAAGAAACAGAAAAATGGGCAAAAATCATTTATGCTTCACAAAGCTTTAAGGCAATGATGCTTAGCACAAAGAACTAAAGAATTATTGTAATTCATATGGCAGTGAATACTAATGCAGTAAACATGTAGATTTTTTCCTGTTGTCTCTACCCTGCATTATGGATTACAGAATATGTGCTTGTTCAGTGCAGCTTCATCTAGTCTGAAAAAGAATACATTTTTCTCCTAAAAATAAGTGCTGGCCTGTTAAACTGCCCCTCCATAGCTGTTAGCATCAGCACCCTTGTGTAACACCCCTCTACCCTTGTTTAAGTTTTAAGTATTACTTTCCCCTCTATCCTTGACTTTTTCTTTCTAGTGCCCATAGCAACATCTACTGGTAGCATAATTTGATTGCTTCCTTTGTAACAGTCCAGTGAACATGACACCCCGTGATCCATTATGCACATTGGTTTTATGTTTTCTAGAAATTCCTTATCTTTAGAAGCATCTCTCTCCCATATTTAATCATTATGGGGATTTTTTCCGATTAAATGCCCATAATTCAGTTTGCATATTACAAGCATATTTCTTTGGATATGGAAGAATTTCTTCTTTAAGACTTTAGATATTAACTTTCAAGGTACACAGGGAATTCTCATGCTCATGTAATTTTAAAAAGTGCCAGCACTGTCTGGAGATTGGCATTGTACATGCAAGGGATGTACAGCTTACCCAACATGGCTTGGCTAACACCTTTCTGTCCAGACCAGCAGCACCTTCTGTTTCATATCTGAGTTTCTTCAGAACATACTTTTTTTAGCCATGATTACTTTTGCTAGATGATTTTCACATGCTGACAAATTTGCAGGGGGACTATGAAGAACACTGTATAATTGCAGAAAACACTAGAAAAATATTTGAAAATATTTTAAATTAGCCTGGATTTACAGGCTAAAGTGTCCTTGCAAGCATAGCTGGAGAATTTTCACAGTGGTATAAGAAATATGGACTTCTCTACATTTCTAGAAAGTCACTACTTAACCTTTGGAGAAGGGAATGGGGCCAGGTCACCAATCCTTTTAAAGACAACTAAAGTAGGAGGTCCTTGGCAGAACTGCATGCACAACTTAGCATTTGGTTCACTAGCAATTCTTAAACAAAGTGGAGAAAAAACATTCACTTTGGTCAATAAGGACCATTTTTTTTTTACTTTTTTCTTTTAAGTTTTAGCATTTAAGCAGATCCTTAAGTCCATCCTGTTCAGAAGAGAAACCACTTAGGCACATACTGAGTGAGCTAAATTTGCATTGCCATAGTGGCAGATTGACAATGTTCAACACTTTATTCCTTGAAGGAAGACAAGAGTGTAATACTTTCCCCCCAAAACAGGCGTTATCAGCTGTAAGAAAACTTTATAAATTGCAACTTCTTCACAGTGCTCAAGAGAATTTAAAGAAATACACCTTATAAAATGTGTACAATAGATTATCAATTCAGTCCAGGGACTATTTTAGAGTCTGAAAGAACAATGTAGAAAGGATAAATGTAGTATTTAAATTAGGTTATGAAAATCTCCATGGAGCCTCTGAAGGGAAACTATATAAACTGTTTGGCTGCAGTAAGTGATTTAGATGATTTTTTACCCTCATGAAAAAGTCTTATAGGTTGATTATATTGCACTGGAATTGTTTGCTTCTTTAAAATGTCAAGAAAAGATTTTATAATCTTGGAAAAATATATTCCCTCTGACATTTCTTCAGCTGAAAGCCATGTAAATTAAATATAGTTTATACTGCTAGCACAGATATAAATTCTATGTGCTGTTTAGTTAAGTCCTTTTAATATTTTTTTCTAAAGGCTCTTTCTTTGGCAAAATTTTCATGTGTGCATCCATTTTGTAAACAGGTTCATTTATATATAGCAGCATTTTCACAACAGTAAGCTGCTAACAGCAGTATTGGTTATCATTTTCCCTTTGGTAATAAAGAATGCAGTATCATGCATATTTTATTTATGACAGTGAGCTGTACCAGAACAAGATGTAAAATTAGGTTAAGCTGTAAAATTGTTCATTTTCTTCTCAGAAAAAGACCAAGTAAAAAGCACAGCATGTATTGTTTTAAAAAAGAAGTCTTATATAGCATATGCTCATGTTTGAAGGGTTTGAATGCCCACCATTTTTCTTTTTCAGGAACACAGCTGGATAAGTATTCTTTTTGACAGTGGTAGAGAATATAATTAACCTAAATAATACATTCCCGCCTCTAGAAATGTTTGCCAGGTCTTACTTTGACCAAGTACCATCACTCAGTAGGAACAGTTACTGCTTTCTCTTTCTAAAGCAGGGGTTTTAAACCTTTTTTAATAAAAGTACCCCAGTGGCTGGCTGCGGAGCGGCGACAGCAAAGGGTGGTGGGTAGCCCAGAGGGGCATTGCTGCCCTCTCTCTGTCCCCTAGCTCCTGGGAGGTGGCGGCATGGGGTGGTGGGTGACAGCGCTCCATTCCCACCCACCCGCATGTACCCCCTAGGGCCTTCCTAAGTACCCCTGGGGGTACGCATACCCCCAGTTGACAACCCCTGTTCTAAACCATGACATGAGCTCCATGTTTTAGTATTGTACCACATACTAAAAGTTATAAAGAGGCAAAGAACCACCCAGTACTTCAGAAACCTAATTGGGGTCATGGCATCCAAATTATTTCTCAAAAAAACATCCGTAAATTCACTAAGGAACTTTCTAAGTTGCATGTGCAAAGCATTTATATTAGGGGGGAAGGGTTTAACTTCAGGTATCTTTGTCCTGCTCCCACTGGCTTGCTCCAAAGCAGACTTGGGCACCAGAGGGTTCAGCAAGCTCTCAGTATCAAAGTCAACCAAATGACAAGACTGTAAGAACCTAGTTTTTGCTGGCTTGTGCCAAATACATGTAGTGGTGAAGCTTTAACTCTTGTCAGCTTATTAACTGATTTTGCCAAACCAAGGCCTCGTATAAGCAACTTGCATTGCTCCTGAATATGTGTTACATGGCTAGGATGTCCCCTGGTGAATACCAAGCAGAGAGACTGAATGAGTCAGACAGAGCAGAGGATCAACAAACAACATGACTGCTTACTCTAAATAAATCACTAATAAGTGTTCAACATCAGGCTACCACACACTTGACTTTCTGCTAACACCCTAACTTTTGGTCTCTTAGTTTGTCATCATCTGTCTATATAATTTATTTTAAAAGAAACTGTAAACTCTGCAGGAAGGAGAATCTTCTATTCCATAGTTTCATAGCATGAAGTACAATTAAGCCCCATCCCCAGTTTTGTCATTACCCTGATATAAATGCATAATAAATTATAAGGCACAGCACATCTCGCTGGTGCTGGCTTTCACTTCTTAAATTATTTTTCACTCCAACATCAGACAGAAAGTGTGTTTGATTATTAGGGACAGGCACGTCAGATTGTTTATACAAGTTATCACCTGCACAGCTGAAAGCCATAGGGCAATATCTAAAAGACTCTTCACGCAGAGTTTGAATTCTTATCCTATTATACAAAAAGGAGCTTTCTGTTACATGGACTTCTTTCCAGTAACACATTTATGATCAGAGGTGCACCTTAAACAAATACACACTAAAGCATCTATAAAATATAGTAGTTTAGTTTAGTATTTCAGACAAGAAAAAATGCTAGAATGACAGTATATCATAAAATAAATACAAACACCAACACACACACACACATATATCGTCTCATAGATTTCATTTGAAGGAAGAGATATTTCTCTTCCAAGTGCACAGTTTTAAAATATTGTCCTCAAGTAGGAAAGATAAAGTTAAGTTTTACCTTCGGAAAATCACCTAGAGGCATTTCAACTCACATCCAGAGAGCATTAGGTAGAGGGTGTGGAGTTGTTTCTGTTGCTACTGTCAGTGATAAAGACTCAGAAAAGCACTTAAGCATGTGTTTAACAGACGCCTGTACTTGAATTCTACTGACTTTATCTGCTGAGATTTGGATATGTGCTTATGCAGCTTTTGTGAATAGGAATGCTTTTCTGAACCGAGTTCACTGATCTGTTCTGCAGACAGAGAGGAAGTCTCCTCTAGTATTACATTTACTTTTAGCAAAATATCACACTGGAGACATGCCCAAAAGCTTATCCAACACCTCTTCCCAACTATACAGCCAGTCCAAGTAAACCTGTCTCAAACATTTTCTGGATCATCATGGCTACAACTTGTGCTCCAACCCTACCACATTGGAGATGAGCAGTTATTGATTAAGTCACTGGCTGGGGGCAAGAAAGATCATGCCTACATTTGGGAGTCTTTAACTTGATGGCACGTTTTTAAAGATGCAATTGGCTTCCGTTTGGTTTTGGCACCACATGAATTATGGAATTTGTGCTTTCAGGTGATAGAGAAGTCTGATTTCCTGCTCTGTTTTGCTGGAGAGGGGGTTGTTTGTTTTAGGTTTTTTGCTGGTTTTGCTTTAAGAGAGACTAGAAGGACCCTTTCATTCCAGAACTTTGTTCGTTTGCCCAAAATGAATGTTGCAGCAGTTCTGACAGCTTGCTTTTTCAGATAAGCTCTTCAGATGAATTGACTAGAAGTGCTGGATCATAGTATAACACTACAGAGGTAAAAGAACACCAGCCACATACTATACTATGTGAAGAGCAGGTGAATTGAGTGATCATTTTTTTGTCAGAGGTGGATCCACTGACGAATCCAACAAGTGGCTTAGAACTCCCTGTTTGTACTTAGCTTAATGCCAAGAGTGCAAAGACAAAAGGTTTGATGAAAATGTGTCTGTTATCATCTCCTTTACAGCTACAGTGAAATGACACCAAAGGAAACGTCTGGGCACCAGTGAATATTTACAGAGCTTTTAAATGGAAAAAAAGATGCAACTACTCCACAGTAATCAGAGTCTTTAACTGGGGCAGCTGGGAGTGTAAAGGAGTGGAGGAAAGTCAGTGTGGGGAAGTTTGAAGGACTGCTGTGTATATGATATTCTACAGATAGAGCTTTAGTCTCCAAGGCTGCTAATTCATCCCATTCCACAAGCATTAATACTTAAAAGAAAGCGAGGAGAGAAGTCTTCCTCCTCGGGCAGCATCCCCGCTCTAAAGGAGTGCTTCAGCTTTGAACTGCTTATTGAAATTCAAATTAATCTAGAAGTTTCAGAACAACACAGCAATTTCAGGTGCTGTTGATCTATCCGTGGTTTTTAGAAGCATACAAGGTAACTAATCACTACCCTAAGTAGATAGAACAGTTTGCAGATGTCATGTAACTTCTACCATCTCTTATCTGGCGGATGCCAGCATTATTAGCCTATTCATGTTTAAGAGCATGCAGTGATCCCCAGCTGCAATGCCTTTCTGGTCTTTTCCCCCAAAGAACAGAGTAAAACAGTCAAATACCATCTATCTGTGCTAATTTGCTAACAACAACAGATACTGAGCAAGGCACAGAGGTACAATTAGAGGAGAAAAGGGCATGAATGCAGAGAAAGAACGTTCTTATGCCAATTTGAAAAAATACCAGCTGTGAGGCTGGCACCATTATTACCATCACTTGAGGACTGGCTGCATACAGAACAAACAAGAGACATGGGACCTGCCCCAAGGAGCATATCACAAATTAAGGTCAGAAGGCTAGTAGACCGTACTTCAAATGTACAATGCACCAAATATCTGGAAGGTAGTTTTTCAGACAGGCTGCATAAAAACTCTGACAAGGTGCTGGATAAAGGCACACAGAAAAGATATTTTCAAGCCAGATAGTTGCTGCACTATGGCGGAAAGGACATTACCATTGGAATGGATCACACAGAAAAAACAGAATAGTGCTTTCTGGGGTCCTGGCTTCTTTGCTTGCAAGTTACTTTTTAAAAGGTCTTTGCACAACTAACCTCTCGAAAAACTTTGGAAGAATCTAAATTCATTAAAGCTAAAGAAACACATACATAACAGGTCTTCAAAAGGAAAGTGATTTTAGAAATTGAACTAAAAAATCTGCAGTATTCTTTTACTTCCCCGCTCTGCTCGACCACACAAGTTCATTTTCTGGCCTTCTCCCTTTTATACAGTGTATAGTTCATATACCCTCAATCTCTCCTTCAAGGCTCTATAGAGTTGGGCTGTGCCTCTGCCACTACTTGCATTTCTCTTTGTTGCTTCTCTCACTATGCTCCTGCTAGTCCCCCTAACAAGCAGCATTTAGAGTAGCCTTTCTTGCTAACTACCCCATTTTTGTTTCAATTTTTGCCTTAAAACCTGCTGCTTTAAGGATACCTTCTCAGGTTCATCTCTGCACCAGCATTGATAGCTGGCCATCTCTTGTTTGGTTTGTTAGTTCCACAGTACGTAACAGATGTGTTTCTGACCGAGATGGGAAACATCTCAAAAAAAGGAGCTTTGGCCTTATGGAAATAATCTAATTGCAAGGTGAAGTAGTTCTGGCTGCTCCCAGGCTGGAACAATTTTCTGCTGAATTATTTATTTCACAAAGAGGGGAAGGAAAAAAAACCCAAATTATATCACAAGTCAGACCAAAATCAAATGCGCTTTTATAAAGTCCACTAGTAAAGACAAACGAACAAATGGTCCTAAAAATAGACCACCTACCTACCTCCCATACAAAAAAGCAAACCTCTGCAACAACTTCTTCCCACAACAAGCCCTCTGCTAGCTCTTTCTGAGCTTTCAAAGTACAGTGTTTATAATTACAGATATATTACCAAACAACTCACAGGCGAGTAGGGACCACTTCCTATCCTAATTAGCCCAGCAAGACCCTTTGTAAAATTGGATCCTGCTGCACTCTCAATTTCTAGGGCTCAGGGGTGGCTGTTCTGCCTCATTAGTAAGCTATAGAAGAAAGTATCAGAGTCAAGAGGTCCAGTAGCTGAAAGCTAAGTAACACCAATTGCAAAATAAGTCTGAGATGATAGAACAGAGGGAACACAGGACTAATTCCAGCTCATGTTCCTGTGGTAACACAACACCTCCATTCACATACCTGTACCAGAGTATCTTGCAAATTCCCACCTCAGTCCTACTGTCAGTGGATTGTCCTGCTATCCTGATGGGAACAAGAGCTGGCCTTCACTCTTTAAAATGAACCTGTTGATTCCAGAACAAAACATAGATGAGATTAATATGAGCCTGGATTGAGTACCTACCACAAAGCAGGGATGCTTACATATTATAACCAAAGGATTTCTTTGTTGGCAGCCCTATATACATAGATTCCATTTCTGCTTCCTTTTCTTTATGAGACAACATATGTAATGCATAGTTGAATATAGTGGGGACCCCCAGCTAGCTCAGGGCTATGTGCAATTGACTAATGACACTGCCTTAACCTCATACGTGGTCTGGGTGTTGTTTGTTCACCAGGTTTTGGTTTAGTTATACTGCTTAAGTTTGTGTGTGAATAAGACTTGCTCTTTGTATCTTCTTCCACACACAGTGGGCCTCAACTATGACCAAGCCAACTTGGGAGAATTTTCTTATACTTTCTTCACTTACTTTCATAGGCAGATCTAGGATTTTGAAACAGGAGGATGCAGAAGCAGCAGCTGGGGTTGCAGATAGCTGCAATCCTCTGCTCTCAGCCTCCCCACTACTGGGGTGGAAGGGAGGGCTATGCGAGGCTTTGGACCTCAGTTTGGATCCAGAGAAGATTTGGATACTTCAGATGCCATAGCAGCATGTCCGGATCAAAGCGCTGGATTCTTTAGGCTTTCCAAAGCATTTCGGAGCTTCTGAACTGTTCCAGAAAAGCTTCGGAGCTGCTTCGGAGACCCGGCCATAGGGTATAATGGGGAATCAATGAAATATCTATAATTTTGTTGTTTGTTGTCTGATTTAGATGAAACTTGCAAGAGTGGTAGCCTCTGCTGAGAGCATGAAGCGTGCCAAGCTACAAGTAGATAGGTGTAGAGGTTTGAGGGGAACTGTACCCCAAATTCTTGAAAGCAAAACTCATGTCACATGTAGGTGTCACACCACAGGGGGGTGAAAACTCCAGGAGTGGTGGCCCCTACTGAGGCCACAAAGCCTGCCAAGTTTCAAGAAGATAGGTACAGGGGTTTGAAGGAAACTGCACCTTAAGCTGTGGACAAGCAAAACTCATGACATGGGTGACATGGTGTGTGTTAAGGCACAGCAGGGTGAAAGGCAGGGATGGTAGCCCCTGCTGAGGCCACAAAACCTGCCAGCTGTCAAGGAGATAGGTGCAGGGGGCTCCGGGGCTGCCAGCAACGCTGAGGGAAAGCTGCACCGCAAGCCGCACTCGGCGGCAGGAAGGAAGTGCCTGCCCAGAAGTAGGGGCTGTAGCAGACCCAGGGGAGATGATGGGTTATCTCCCTGAACATGCACAGGTACCAGGTGTGGAAGACGAGTTGGCAGTGGCAGAGCCGAAGAAACTCCCAAGGTGGGGCAATGAGGGGACCCCATCGACTCCGGGTGGTAGGGCCGGTGGAACAGCCCAATAGGCCACCCATATCCTTATTTTGTTTGGGTCCATTTTTTTCTTTTCTCCCTGTTGGAGGGAGTGCAGTAAAGGGACTGCAGGCTGCATGAATTGAGTCCCCATGCCTTATAAGGGGCCCTCAGCACGGGGAGGTGAATGCGGCAGAGGAGGCATGGCAGTTTCCTTCCTTTTTTCTTTCTTTTGCCTTGTTCACATTTTTTTCTTTTGTTTCCCCCTATCTCGGGGGTCCCAGAGGGGGTTGAGGCCAGGAGGTCATAACTAGTAGATCTCCGGGCCCCCGCAGACGTAAAATGCACAGAACCCAAGACAGGCATCAGAGTTCAGGATGCACCTGCACTGTAGGAACGGCCGCCACAAGACATGGTGTCCTGCCGGAGGTTGGCGTGAGGTTGATGTGTAGGGGAGGTGGAGCCGAACGGCCGTCAGGCAAAGTACCCACCACTGAGGGACCTTCAGCGGTTTCCCCTCCAACTGGTAGTACATTCAAAGTCATGGCAGGAGAGTTTAGGGGCCGCCAAAGAGGTGCTATAGACCTACCTCAGGGGCCACAAGAGACAGCAGTATGTCTATCACTGGCCACTCAGGCCAAGGCAGCATGTGAATGGCTGTTTGAGGCCAGAAGGGCACATCCCCCCGCTCCCCTCCACCCCCCAAGACAGACACAGTTGCATAAGCACCCATGTCACAAGTTTTGCCTGTCAGCAGCTAGAGGTGCAAGGCCCCAGAACCCAGAAGCCCTGCACCTATCTCCTTGACAGCTTGCAGGCTTTGTGGCCTCAATAGGGGCTACCATCCCTGCATCTTTCATCCTGCTGCGCCTTATTATACACAGTGTCATCCAAGTCACGAGTTTTGATTGTCTGCAGTTTGAGGTGCAGTTTACCCCAAACCCCTGCACCTATCTCCTTGAAAATTGGCAGGATTCATGCATTCAGCAGAAGCTACCACCCCTGCAAGTTGCATCTAAATCAGACAAAAAACAACAAAGTTATAGATATTTCATTGATTCCCCATTATACCCTATGGCCGGATATCCGAAGCGGCTCCGAAGTTTCGGAGCCACTTTGGACAAATCGAAGCGCGAAACCAATTCAGAACTCCAGATCGGATCCCTGGCATCTGAAGTGGTTGGATCTAAAGCTGAATTGAATAGCTGCCTATTTGCACAGGCCTAGTGGATGGACCATGCCATGGGAACAGCAGATAAATCCCCAAATCAAGTAAGAGCCCCTGCTCCCTGCTCTTGGCTTCCCCTCAGTGTTGAGCAGCATCTACCATCCCCATAAATGCCTATCTTTGTCCTTTCTACTTACACCTCTGGACACAGGAAAGGGAGGCCTAACTTCCACTGCTGTTGCTGTCCCAACCGCTCCTGTGCAGCTCCAGTCACCCAAGGAAGCCGGAATTTCTGGGGACAACAGTGGCAGCAGTTGGATGCCCCCTTCCCCACAGCTGCTCCTGGACAGGTAGGGAACACTCAGGGGGACCAGGCAGGGAGGTAGTACCTGGCTCCCTGGCTCCCACAGCCTCAGCTTGAGCAGGGCAGGAGTAGCTCTAGGGATCCCCCTGCCCCATGGTCAATGGAGAACAGAAGCAGCAGGTTTCCTCCTCCTGTTTTCAGAGGCACTAAGTGGAGAAGGGGAGAAGGGATGGGAGGAGAAGTACTGCCTGCTTTGCTCAGAGCTATGTGTTTGTATAAGATGAAGACAGTAGAGAAGCATGGACATTGTATCTAAGTTAAAGTACCCTACTAAGCCCTCCTCTGGCATGTAAGTAGCATTTGTAACAGAAACTAAAGCTGGATGCGGGGCATATGCTTTACAGTTAGACTTGCATTATGCTCTTTTAATTAAATGTACCTTATGCATCAGTGCCTAGACTGTAGTACATATCTTTTCAGCAATAATAATTATCTTTGGAATCTCTGTTGATAAACAGGTGTAACAGCTGCAAAGGCTCACTTGGCTACAAGCTGAGTGGATGAACTGTGCCTAAGAACTTTGCAAGAAAGGCAGCAAAAAGTTAGCTGAGGGTGCAATAGCTTTTCCAGGTAGGAGAGTATGCTGTGCACAGTGCATGCTTTTTATTGGAACATATGAACTGTGATGAGAGCCCCCATTGCAAACCGAGGGCTCTGATTGGCTGCTATTGAGCTATAAAAAAGCAGATTGAGGGAAAAGAGGAAGAGAGAAGCTGGAGGAGAGCAATGCCAGCCTGGAGAGAGGGGCAGGGACTCAGCCCCCTGCTCATGCAGTAGGAAATGGAGCTGAGACTTGTCGAGGAGCAGACATCAGAACAGAGGAGAGCCTGAGTCATCCCAGGAGATGCTGATTTCCCACCCGGGTGGGAGCTGTGCAATCAGGGACACAGGTATCCAGGGA
>NW_005842305.1:387396-396306 GCF_000455745.1 Alligator sinensis | reverse complement strand
TTGGTAATATAGCAGGGAGCTAGGAGAAGCTGTCTGGTCAGAGACCTGAGGAAAGAAGTCCTCTGTTAGGGCTGGAAAAGTTCATACTGCAGAAACAGAGACCTGCAGAGGGAACCTCCTGTCTGCATGTGGAGGTGCTGGGGGAGAGAGACAGTACAGAGAGGAAGTGGGCTGTGAGAATCCCAAACCCTGCATGGATGTGTGAGGGGACACTTAACCCCTAGTGTTTGCAGGAGGTGTATTTTTCAGGAGGAAACTAAAGAAAAGAAGCCTACCTGCAGTGGCTGTTTGGAGACTTTGTTCTTTGCTGAATTACCAAGAAAGACCAAAGAGCCCACTTTCCCCAGAGCAGCAGAATCCTTGCCTCCACCATCTAGTGGTGGATCATAGTTAAAGCTGGGTTGCCATTCATTGTTAGGGGAAGGGGATTGTGACTGGAGGGAATTCAGCCTGGGTTATTGGTGGGGGCAGGGGGAACTATTTTAAAGGATTATCACCAGGTGAATGTAATTATTGAGGTTGCTTGATGCAAGTGGAACCATCCAGTGTGCTGGAATTATTCACCTAATATTGCAGTTGTAAACTTTATTTAAATTGTTGGTTTTATTATTAACTATTGATATGATTAATCAAAAGAAGAATTATACAGGCAGTCCTTGACTTACAATGTTTCGCACTTACAATGTTTTATAAATTAACATCCTGTCTCAACTTTATGATGTCAGTTTCAACTTTACAACACTTGATCCAATGCAATGCCACACCAGTGACCAAGTTCGCTGCATCACTCATCTCCCTGGAGAACATCTGTCCAAACTTCCTTGGACACTTTCTTTAAGAAAGCAGCCAAGACTCCAGAAAAAACCTGCAGCCAAGAACCCTGCCAAAAGTCCAGCAAAGTCACCTCAAAGAAGTCCTTCCAAATCAATATGATTGCTATTTGCAATATAAATACATTAATGTAGCTATATTACTCATCTATAATTGATTAAGTACAAAATTCTGGGGTATTTTTGGTGAAAATAGGGTATCAGGCCTTGGTTCAGGAACCAATCCCCCATTTATAACATTGTTTCCTATGGGAAAATTGGTTCCAAGTTACAGCATTTCAACTTAAGATGCAGTTTTTAGGAACCAATTGTCATAAGTCCAAGGACTACCTGTATATTTCTTTTCTGTATATAGTTGTATATACAATAAAGAACCCAATGTGGTTATTGAGCATGGACCAAATTCTTGTGTGGTGAGGGAAACACCTCTCCACTGGACACCTCAGTCAGCAGACCTGCCTGAGGGGGTTTCCCAGGGCTACTGGCACCCTAAGGACCTGGAATCTGGCATATCGCCTCGCCTAATGTGCCAGCATGGGTTACACAGGCTACTCAGTTAAAAGTGTTTTTAAGTTTATTTTATGTACTCATTTGATTTTTCAGCCAGCACTGCCACTGAAACCAGTGGGGGTTTCACCTGCAAACTAGGCGCATAATCAAGACCCTGGCCTGAAGATGGCATACTGCCCTTAGTCACATTCAAGTTAGTTTTAGTGTGTTGTTTTCCTACAAACCGCAAAGTAACAGCAAATTTACTGTAGAAAATGAGATTCACATTTTGCGGTTGGTAATTGGATTCATGTGCTGAATAAAGAAGAGGTTCTCCTTACAGTCCCTGAGATTTGTACATGTCTAAGAGAAAAATAAGATGCGACTAAAATCACGAGGAAAACATCAGACCATCAAGTCTAGCATCTTTATGTGAAACCCAATCCAGTAACTATGTACTAAGAGTTCTCAGAGCCTGCCTACTAGATTGAGTCCCCACGGGTAGCTAAGCAGAGGGGAGTCTGGTTTGTGGATCCCAGCAAAGCTTAAGTATAAGATGCTCAGTCCTATCAAGACTAAGGTGCTTTGTGCATGCCAGAAACAGAACTTTAGATGACTGAGGAACTTCATTATCAAAAGCTGAGGGGCACAGGCAATAGTGTAACTAGGGTGAGGTAAGGAGGCACCAGTGCCGGGAACTGGCTAGAGGGGGTACCAGGGCAGGTGCTGGGGAGCCTGAGCGGCACCAGCAGAAACCCAAGTGTGGGGAACACATGCCACAGAAGCAGCAGTTGATGTCTTTGGTCCCTGCTCTTCAGCTTTGTTTTTGGTGGCACTCAACAGCATTTCTCTCTTTCAGGGAGAGGGGACATTTGTCAGCATCCCTGCCCAGGACACTGACATTTCTAGTTATGCATCTGATCATCGGGCTTGAGACATCTCCATGGTTATATGGCAACTGAGTGATGGATCTGAAGATCTACATACTGGATCTAAGCACTTAAATCCCTCCTCATTCTCACATTAGGCACCGAAGGCCCTTAGCCAACATTCAGGGTTTGTCCTCGCATACATAAGTACAATTCTAGATCAATTCAGTGGAAGCCACAACAGGCACAGAAGCCACCTGAGTTGAGAATTTTGTCCATAATTTTCTCTAAATTATCTCCCAATAGTATCTGACTCTATTATTCCTGGTGTAAAATTACTGGACAGAGTTAATGGATCAGTCCTCCAGCTGCTTTTCCACCCCATAAAATTGGAAAATAGGTTAGAAATATAGTTTGTCTATCTGAAATTACATAGCGGGTGTATGTGTGTGGGGGTGTGTGTGTGTGTGTGTGTGTGTGGGGGTGGGTTTGTTTGTGTGTGTGTGTGTGTGTGTGTGTGTGTGTGTGTGTTAACATGCACCTACACATTACATGAATGGGAGAATGAACTGATTTTAGGGCACAGGGGACATAAAGTTCTCCATAGGTGTTCAGGATTATTTTGTGACTGAACCCTATCAAAAGGAAATGATGGAAATAATAAAATCTTAACAGAGAATGGGTTTTGTTAATTATAAGAAAAAGAATAATTGGGTATCTCTGCAGTCTGATTATTGTGAGTCAATGTAACTTACCTTGTTAAGCTGAGTGATTTTTATGAAAAATCATAAGATAATTGGACTCATAGCAATATCTGTGTTATTCTCATGGAACCTCTTTGGGCCCAGCTCAAAGAACGTTATGAAATCCTAGGGACTAAAGATAAAGCAGTGCAGAGATTTTAATAGTGAAGAGGAGGTCTGTGAGCAAATCTCCATTCGATGGTTTTTAATACATCAATTGAACTCAGAGTACATGGTATTTTTCATCTTGTACAGATGGATCTATCTTTAGTCATTGCTTGTTGTTTAATACAATAACATTATAAAGTGAAATACAAATATAAAGTGAATTCATTTATCCCATTTGACTTTTATGTTGATGTAACTAATATTCTGCCTTATGTAAGATTTATTTTATTAAATATAGCAGACATATTTTATGTCAACCATTAGCACTTGCTTTTAACTTGAGAGCAGAAACAGAATTTTTCAATATTATCTCATCATAAATATTATAGGAATGAACTGTCTGGGCCTACATAATACAGCTGAACAAAGTTATAGTAGAGTTACAGTGGGGAGCTCAGACAGCAAAAAACATCTAGAAGAAATGGGAGGGCTTGATTAAAACAATCTGTTCTTTAGTGTAAGTAGCATAAATTAGAACTTCATTTTTGGTAACATCATTTACTTTAGAGAGAGGCACTATGGCCCAGAAGTTGAGGAAATGTGGGTTCTATTTGCTTGCTATACTACTGATTTACTGTACCTCTGCTTCTTCTTTCTCCATTAGCCAATGATGCTTATAGAGAAAGAAAAGGAGAAAAAAAAATCTGGAATCACAAACACTAAAATATCTTAGTTATTGTATTCTTTAACATGTTTAGATTGCTTTTAAGTTTAAGCATAATACTGAATTTCCTGGACTCATGCTTGTTTGGCAGATAATTAAAGCATCCCTGTAATGCATTTTACCATCAGTTTTCTATGGGCTTTCAACCATAACTGTATCACACTATTAACAAAATCAGAAGAAAAACTACTTTCACATGCAATTCCCAACCTCCACTCGAAGGGAAAACATCCCTACTCTGTCAATTTTTCATGCCTACTTTTCCACGGCTTAATTTTCTTTATCCATTTAGGGTGATCTGGCTCCTTCTGAGACAAATATTTTATAAAAGAAAACATAACGTAAGAGGCTTCTGCTTAGAGCATCTTCATGCCATAAGCAACTGGGCTAAACACCAGAGAGAAGTATCATGATTTTAAAGTTTCTTGTCATTCTTCCACTTCCCCCCTATCCTTTTAACATAAATAAGTATTCTTAGCCATTATTTGTTCATACTGGTGCTGTCCTGTGTAGATGACATAGCAGATTGCCAGCTAGGGTCTAATAAGCAAAATGTTCTTTGTTACTGGGATTGTGTCACACAATATTTATGGGTAACTTTGCATTTATAGAACATATGAAAAGCATAGTACATCCAACCTTTTCAGTCACCAGCTTAATGTGTGAGTACCTCAGCTTTATTGAATGTGTTTGAAAGTAACCCCATCCGTTTGGGGATTGGTAGAGAAATTCCTTTTCTTCTACTTTGTATTACCAAAGAGGTATTATCTCTTTGTGTCCCAAGAATAGAGCCAGGTGTATATATGTTTACTGTCCCCTGCTATTAGTGAAACTTTTGGTCATCAAAGGACACAATTCATTATCTTCACAAATTAAAGAGCTTACAAGTAACTGGAGGACTGTGTCTCAAATTTGTCTTGCCCTGATTTGGCTGGAATTAAAACTGAGTTTCAACTCTTTTTATGCACCTTGGTCTGAGATCAGTTTACCAACATGTTTACTGCAAACACAGCCTCCTTGTGCCCAAGTCTACTTTTCTGTTGATTTCTTTTAATTTAGCTTATATACTTACCACTTGTATGTATTAGCGGCTCCAGGTCTCTAGCTGTTTTTATCTAACTTCTTGGTTAGACAGAGTTGGTTACAGGAGAAGTTTTTCAAATCACTTTTTGTCACAGATTCCAAAAACCATGAAAGACTGCACTACACATGCTGCCTGTCCCCCATCCCACCCCATGCTATTGAGCTGCACCTTCCTATGATACAAATCATGCTAGCTTGTAGGGCTGTGCGAAATTCCACCGGCTGTTTCATTTGGATGCTGTTTTGGCTTGTTTCAAGCTCAAAACAGTGAAATCAAAATAAAATTAGGGGCTTTGAAACAGCCTCAGAATGAAACGAGGCCAGCTGAAATTTTCTGAAGTTTCAAAACATTTTGAGTTTTGAAGCAGCAGCCAGCTGGTGGGAGGGAGGAGAGAGCCAGGGCTGTGCTCCAAGTGGCTCCACAGCCCCATGGAGCCCAGCCCAGTGGTGGGAGGCAGGCAGAGCGTGCGCTGCCCTCTGCCTCCTGCCACCGGGCTGAGTTCCATGGGCTGGAGCCACTGGAAGCTAAGCCTGGTGGAAGGAGGCGGAGTGTGCACCAAGTCCCTCCACCAGGCAGCAAGCTGCTGGGTGCTGAGCCTGGTGGAGAGAGGTGGAGCACAACCCCGGTGCTGCACGCCGCCTCTCTCCACCGGGCGGCAAGCCTCTAGATGCTGAGCCGAGTGGAGGGGAGTGTTGCGCAGCACCAGCAGTGCACGCTACCTCCCTCCATCAGGCAGCAAACTGCTAGGCTCTGAGCCCGTTGGAGCAAGGTGGTGCACTGCGCCAGTGGTCTGCACCGCCTCCCTCCACCAGGCAGCAAGCCGCCGGGTGCTGAGCCCGGTGGAGGGAGATGGAACACAACCCCAGTGCTGCGTGCCACCTCCCTCCACTGGGCAGCTAGCTGTTGGGCACTGAGCCCAGTGGAGGGAGGTGGTGCACAGCATCGGCAGTGCATGCCACCTCCTTCCACTGGAATCAGCGCCCAGTGGCTTGCTGCCCGGTGAAGGGAGGCGGCGTGCAACACTGGCACTGCATGCCACCTCCCTCCACTAGGCTCAGCACCCAGCAGCTCCCAGCCCCGTAGAACTGAGCCTCGTGGGGGGAAGCAGGTTGTAGTGCCAGGGCTGTGCTCTGCCACCCTCCACCTGGCTCAGCTCCCACAGCTGGTCCCAGACTGCAGTGACAGCCGCCTGCGTGCACCACCGGGAGTCTCTGCCAGACTCTTCAGGGGGTGTGGGCTAAACTCAAATAACGTTGAGACAAAAACTGTTTCAATGAAGGAAATGGAACAGTGCTCTCGAAACTAAACTCTAAATGAAACACTGTTCCATCAAAATGGTGAAAGAAAAGAAGTGAAATGGTGCTGTTTCACACAGCCTTACTATGTTGCCAGCAAGCAGTGGTCTTAACTGAAATGTTAGCTGGTCAGGGGCTTGCTATGTCCCTAGTGCCACCAGCAGTGTCCTTGACGGCACTTCTTCGACAGCTGCAAACTGATCTCTCATTCTCTGCTAGTCAAAGCAGCATTGACTATAGATTGCAAAACTGGTGAAGAGGAAGAGTGGGGAAAAAGACTAGGAACACCCTTTCATAAGTTCCTGGTTCTCAGGAATGAAAGAGGTTGTTAGATATTCTAGTCTGACCTATATATCACAAGGTAGATATCCCCTTATGAAGCCTAAAGAATTTAAATTAAACTAAAGCTTTTCAGTCCTTAGGAGACTCAACTTTGTGCCAGAGTGGGAGAACAGAAGAGATCAAGGTACTATCAATGCTCAAGGCCCTTGCAATGGCAGAGATCTGATATGGGGACGTGTGCCCTGGGCATTCCAACAGGTGACTCATGTCCCAAACTCAGAGGAAGGTGGTCATCCCAAAAGCTCCGGGCAGTTGGTCCTAGGGGAAAATTCCTTCCCTGACCTCAAATGTGACAATCAGTATGGCCCTGCATATGTGAACAGGCAACACCAGCCAGATGTGTAAGAAAGAGAATTCTCTGGATTGCCTCAGAGTACTGTCCACTGTTGTCCCATCTCCAGCTGCAGCCAATCCATTGCTTCAAAGAAAAGTAGCAACAAAACAAAACAAAACTATCATTAGTCGTTCACCAAGAGTAAAAAATCCCTTCTGACCTCTGCAGGCAACCAGCTGAAGCTATGAGATTTGTCTGTGATCACTATATAACACAAAACTGCAAGTTTTGAGTATATTCACAACAACATAGGCATTCTGGGTCTTCCCCAAGCTTTCTGAACAAAAAGTATGAACAGGGGTGGGGAGGCTCACAGGTGCACTTGCTGAAAGGCCTATAAAGGGACCACTATGCCCATCTTGCTGAGAGACTGGATTAGGCTGGGTTATCTTTTAAGACTCCAAGTGATGATGAGTCCACCAACTCCTTGGCAAGCTATTCCAATATCTAATTATTCTAACTTCAATGGCATCTTATTTCAAGTTTGATTTTGTCTAACTTCAGCTAAAAGCCATTGGATCTTCTCATACATTTTCAGAAAGGCTGAACCTTCCCCACCAATACATACAGACAAATAATGATAGATACAATCTTTTTTGCAATATGACACATCCTGGAACCTATTATGCACTCTGTTTTAAAAAGGCAGCATGAAGATCTTTTGGTAAATAACTGGCCATGTCTACATGAGACATTTACTGCACAGACGACTAATTAGCTGCACATCTCGGTGTCTACACGTGTACCCCTATTAGGCTGGAGTAAACTAATTTACTCTGCAGAAGGACAGTGCTTGTAAATACAAGTACTATTCTGCTGTGGAGTAAAAAACTACACAGCAGCACACGTGTAGACGTTAAGAGGGGTTTCCTGGAGCATAAGGGTGCTTCAGTGTAGGGATGCCTGTCAGTTAGCCCCCCCACTGAAGCTTCCTGTGCTCCAACCATGTTTAGCCAGCATGTTTAGCCAGAGAGAGCAGCCCTGAGTTGGCAGACTGACATCCTGCTCCCAGGCCTCCGACCTGGTTTACCATGCTGCACATGAGTAAACTCTGCAGCTTATTGTTCTGGAGTTTATTCATGCACCTTAATTCCTCATGTAGATGTACGCATTGTGTATCATCAGGTAGGGAGCTGAGCCTACTCCCAAGGATGTACCCAACCCCACACATCATGGATTGACCCTGTAACAGCAGGGCTGGGTGTAGCAAAACCCCCAGTTTTTCTTTTTTTTATTTATTTTAAAATGCATTTCCTCCCCTTCCCCAACCATTTCTGACCTTTTCTCTCCCTCTCTATTCCCTATAGATAAGTATAAGCGAGCTCAGACTTAGGATAAGCTTTAACATTTTTATTTTGGTAGCAAGTTTTTGGTTTTGGATATCCACTGATTTATATTGTATTATTATTAGGTTTGTATTGATTCTTACTGTTGTATATTGTATTATTATCATTTTCGTATTGATTTTTATTGTTTCATATGGATATTGTATGGTTTAGGCCTGTGTTTGTAAGTGAACCAAAGTCGTGTCAAGTTTCCATTTTATATGTCAAGTCTCTATCTTGTGTCCTCTGCCTGGGCATCCCATGTTGCAACTGTATGAGTCACGTACCC
Source organism: Alligator sinensis (assembly GCF_000455745.1). Lineage (NCBI taxonomy): Eukaryota > Metazoa > Chordata > Crocodylia > Alligatoridae > Alligator > Alligator sinensis. Next base: position 387,874 of record NW_005842305.1, on the reverse strand, counting down.
CTCTCATGTAAATTGGTTCCCAGATGAATGACAATGATTGGGAATGATTGAAATACAATGGTAGCAGGTCTCTACTGAATGGCCTGTAATGACTAGGCCATCACCTCACATTGATTCATCCAGGAATCATGGACCTCACCCAGGAACAGAGACAGAAATCCAGCATTTGAAAGACAAAAGACTGTGCAGAATCAGCAACTCTACCTTTGTACCCCACCATTACAGACACCCGAAACTGCACATCCCTGCATGGAGTACACATGCTCAGTGCTCCAGGAAGCTGACCCTTGCCTGGGCATGCCTCCTGTCACTAGGGTCACACAAGGTCTACCCCTATAAAAAGACGTAGTGAAGACAGACCCAGTGGGAACGTCATTTCCATCTGGACCAGCACCATGCCACAGCACCTATCCACCCAGAGGCCCTGCCGGCGACCCCCCTCTGGACAACACCTACTGGACAAGGACCCCTTTCCAGC
>NW_005842305.1:373851-387050 GCF_000455745.1 Alligator sinensis | reverse complement strand
GGAGGCTGAAAAGGTCCAGTTTCTCTAGTCTCTCCTCGTAGGGCTTGGTCTGTAGGCCCTTAACCATACGAGTGGCCCTTCTCTGAACCCTCTCCAGGTTATCCGCATCCCTCTTGAAGTGCGGCACCCAGAATTGCACGCAGTACTCCAACTGCAGTCTGACCAGTGCCCGATAGAGGGGAAGTATCACCTCTTTGGATCTGTTCATCATGCATCTGCTGATGCACGATAAAGTGCCATTGGCTTTTCTGATGGCTTTGTCACACTGCCGACTCATGTTCATCTTGGAGTCCGCTAGGAGTCCACGATCCCTTTCCGCTTCCGTGCCTCCAAGCAGGTCATTTCCTAGGCAGTAGGTGTGCTGGACATTTTTCCTCCCTAGGTGCAGCACTTTGCATTTCTCCTTGTTGAATTGCATTCTGTTGTTTTCTGCCCACTTGTCCAACCTGTCCAGGTCTGCTTGTAGCTGTTCCCTGCCCTCCAGCGTGTCCACTTCTCCCCATAGCTTTGTGTCATCCGCAAACTTGGACAGAGTACACGTCACTCCCTCGTCTAAGTCGCTCATGAAGACATTAAAGAGTATAGCATTGAACCCAAAATGAATCTTTGGGGACCCTACTTACAGCCACTCCGCTTATTAGTATCTCCCCATAAAAACTACATTTTGAGATATGTTGGTGAGCCAGATTTTACTCCATCTAATTCAGGACTGCTCAACCTGCAGCTTGTAGAGCCATGTAATCCAACCTGTGGGGCTGTCCCTGGGTTGTAAAATTTGGCAGCAGGGACACAGCAGCAACATTAATTGCTGTTCCCCTGCTGCCAAATTTCCAGGCCTAGGGGGAGCTCCACTGCTTTGATACTCCATGGCCCTGCACACTAGTTCAGGCATGTAGGGCAGCGCGGGGGATCTTGGTGTATAAGGCCAAGCCAAAGCAGTGGGGGACCAAATTGGGACACTCACGGCATGTCTACATGTTCATTAATGCACCATGGTTACTGCACATTAAATTTAGTACTTGTATAACCAAGTACTAAAGCAATGCATAGTAACTGGTGCTACTGTGCAGTAATGCCAGCATGTGGCTTTTTAGTGAGACTAACTGTGCACTAGCCTAATACTACTGTGCGTTAGTGAATTAGCATGGTTTTTGCCTTGTACACTAATGCACAGTAGAATTAGACTACCGTGCAGTTAGTGTCTGATGTAGATGCAGCCTCAGAGTCAGGTGAGGGCAACACAAACCTTATCTGGGTAGGGGCAGTGCAGGCCTGATCTGGAAGCACATGTCTGGACAGGGACAGCACAGCACAATCCCATGTCATCCCATCACATGAGCCTGATCTCAGTGCACAGGGCATGATCCTAGAGTGCAAGACTGGGCAGAGGCTGTGTGAGATCCGGTCCAGATACACAAAGTCAACTGGATGTGGTGTGAGACTAAGCCCTTCATGCAGGGTTGGGGAGAGGCAGTGCAGGGCCTGATCCTAGTTCACAGGGCCCAAGCTTGGCATGCAAGCCTGGACAGTAGCAGCATAGAACCTGATTGGGGTGTACAGAGCTCACTGGGGGCAGCACAGACCTGATCCAATCTAGGCATGCAGGGCTGGGCAGGGATGGCATGGGCCTGATCTTGGCATGCAGGCCCTACTCCAGTCCACCAGCTGGCTTCGCACACTCATCCAGCCTGCAGAGCCAAAAGATTGAGCACTGCTGATCTAATGCATGCCCTATTCATTCCTATTCAAATGATATATGTTATTAAATCAAACTCTTTGGAGAAGGCCAAGTATATTATATCAGCATAGTTGCCTTTATCAGCTAGGTTGGGAATCCTGTCAAAAACAAGAATGAAAAAATAAGATTGAAAGAATGAAAAAATAATATCTATCTTCTACAGAACCAGACTGATGTGCATTGATTATATTTTGTCTCTAATTCTTTGTCAATAGAACCCTGTATTAACCCTTCCATTATCTTATCTAGGATTAAAGTTGAGTTATCCAATCTATAGTTTCTTAGGTCTTCCCATTTATCCTCATACTATGAGCTATTTAATCATTGATTCAACATTTCCAGTTAACCAGAATGGCTTCTCAGACAATGAAGCTTTATTTTCTGTCCTAGGTTTTTTTGCCATCCCCTAGCATACTTCTGAACAATTCCCAGTAATCATTGGCACTTCTTTTAAACCTGTATTCCCATTCAGTTATGAGACAATTGTTTTAAGCTTTGGAAAACTGGCTTTTTAAAAGTTCTGAATGTTAGCGTCTCTGCGCGGGGTACTGTCTGTTCCCCTGGTTTGTTCCTGCCACGACTTCGATCTTATTAAAAAACGGGGAGGGAAGAGATGTTACAACGCTCAATAACCATGGAAGGACCACACTTGATCTATCTCATGGTTCAGGTGCTTTTTTATTCTTTCTTTTACAGAAAATCGGTTGGGAGGCAGCAGCTCATCTGCGTTGTTCCTTGGATCAGCCCCGTGCTCCGTTCTCCCCAGACTCACCACTGCTACCATGGACTCCTGGTAGGTGGTGAGTGTGGTTTTGCTGGTCCCGAGCTCTGGAGTCCCTCAGCCCACGCTGGTCTTGCATCACGGATCCCTCCTTCAGATCCTTCTTTGTGAGAGTCCCCAACAGTTCCTTTCTTCTCCTGCAGTGCCCGAAGGCATCTTCCCCCAGGCACCATCCTCCTCATATCCCTGGGCGCCAAGCCTCATTGGCTCCCTGTGGGCATAGGGCACCTCCCCACCCTGCCCCTGCCAGAACATTATCACCACCAGCTGCTGGGATTTCTCAAGTAACAGGGCTTCAGTCGGGAACCCTGTTACACACCTCCCCCTCCGGTCTCGTGATTCCCTTTCCCTTTGTAGGGTGTCAGACAGTTTGGTGCAGAGCCAAGGCTGCATGTTTCCACCCCGAGAGGGGGGTCCATCCCATGGTAAAGGGGCAAGAGCGAGCAGAGAAAAAAAAAGGCAAAAAAGGGGGGAAAGGAACCAACCGCAAAAAAAAAAAAAAAAAAAAAAAGGAAAGGATACAAGAATCTCTCCTTGACAACTCTTGCTTGTGTTAGAAGGTAACAAGGTCCTAGCTTGGTACCTGACCTTCCAGCGTGTCTTCTCCAGTGGGTATGGTGTCCTTGGTAAGGTCGTCTCCGGGGTGGGATAAGAAATCTACATTCCTGTTCCTTTGGCCCGCTCAGTGTTCCACTGAAAAACAGAACTGTTGTAAAGCCAGAGACCATCTCATGAGCCTGGCGTTATTCAACCTGGCTGTTCTTACCCATCGCAGGGGCGCATGGTCCATGATGAGCACAAACTCCCTGCCCAACAGATAGTACTGGAAGAGTTCTATGCCCCATTGTATTGCTAGGCATTCCCTCTCTACGGTGGAATAACCGACCTCTGTGGGGTTAAGCTTTCTACTGGTGAAAGCCACTGGTCTTTTGGCTCCCTGTTCCTTTTGGAATAGTATAGCTCCCAGTGCTATTGCCGAGGTGTCTGTTCGGAAAAAGAAGGTCTTCCAGGAATCGGGTGTATACAGGACCAGGCACTGGCATACGGCCTCTTTCAGTTGGTTGAAGGACCGGATGGCCCTCGTGTCCCACAGGACTGGGTTGACTAAGGGACTGACCCCTTAGTCAACTCCATCAGCGGGGCTACATTTTCCGAGAAGTTGGGGATAAACCACCAGTAGTAGTTGGCGAACCCTAGGAAGGACCGGAGCTACTTCAACGTTCTCGATAAGGGATGTTGTTTTATGGCCATCACTTTGTTAGTCATCGTCTTTATGACCCCTTGGCCTACTAAGAATCCTAGGTACTGAGTCTCTCTCTTTCCTAAGGCGCATGTTTTGGGGTTCACAGTGAGCCCCACCCGTTGGAGGCTCTATAATACTTGCTGCAGGTGTCTACAATGGGCTTCCCAGTCAGGTGAAAAAATGATAATATCATCTATGTAGGCCGCTGTGTAGTCTTGATGTGGGGCAAGCATATGCTCCATTAACCATTGGAGTGAGGCAGCCACCCCATGTAGCCCAAACAGCATTCTTTTAAATTGGAAGAGACCCCACGGGGTCCCAAAAGTCATTTTTTCTTTGTCTTCCTCCGCCATCGGGATCTGCCAGTACCCTTTGGTGAGATCCAGAGTGGATAAAAATCGGGCCTGTCCTGCTTTCTCTAAAATGTCATCAATCTGGGGCATCGGTAAGGCGTCAAACATGGCAATTTCATTTAGCTTCCGGTAATCGATGCATAAACAGTTCAACCCATCCTGTTTTGGCACCACTACTATGGGGCTTTGCCAGGGACTTTTGGATTCTTCTATAGTCCCTCGTCTCTTCATCTGCTCAATTTCTGGCCGGACGGCTGGCCACAGGTGGTGCGGTAGCCTCCTCTAATGATCCCTAATTACGCATCCCGGCAGGGTCACAGCTTGGTGATGGACCCCCTTAGCTTCTCCAGGTATTTCCCTGAATACGTCCTGAAATTCAGCAATCAAGGTTTTCATTTCAGCTTGACGGCTATGGCCTAACTGATCGTCTACTCTGGGCCCCCCTCAGGCTCGAGTCAAGTCTCATAGAGTGGTTCCATTCTCTTCCTCCAACTCATCTACTGGCTTCACCAGCCGCCCATCCCCCTGACGCCATTTTCGCAGCAGGTTGATGTGATATATTTGCTTTCTCCATGTCGGTGTCATTCATAAGACCTCATAAATTTATGGGCCCTGTGTGTCGTGTCACGTGAAAGGGCCCTTGCCACCAGGCCATGAGCTTATGGGTATTGTCGGGAAGCAATACCACCACCCAATCCCCTATCTGAAGTTCTGTCTCAGTCGATCAGGAATCGTACTGCTGTTTCTGCCTCTCTTGGCATTGACTAAGGTTTTTTTGTGCTATTTCTTGAGCTTTCTGCAGCTGCTCTCTGAACTCCCCCACCACCCAGGGTTGAGATGGGTCAGTCCCAGCTTTCATCCACTCTTCACATATTAGGTCTAATAACCCTTGAGGGCTATGCCCATAAATCAATTCGAATGGGGTATACCCGGTTGAGGCCTGGGGGTCCTCCCTTATTGTGAAGAGTAGTGGGGTAGCATGGCGTTCCACTTCCAAGGATCTCCCTGGATGCATGCCCTAATCATTCCTTTAAGAGTGCGGTTGACTCATTCCACCAGGCCGTCGGTCTGGGGATGGTAAACCGAGGTGCGCACTTGTTTAATTTTCAGCACCTGACAGACCCCCTTTAAAATCTTGGACATGAAATTTTTTTCCCTGGTCTGTCAAGATTTCCCGGGGTATCCCCACCCAGGCAATCCACCATAGAAATGCCGTCACTATAGCCAGCACCGTCACGGACCTCAACGGTACTGCTTCAGGGAACCGAGTGGCGTAATCAATGATCATGAGGATGAATTGGTACCCCGCCCTACTGTGAGGGAGGGGTCCAGCTATGTCCAGTGCAATTTGGTCAAATGGCCATTCAATCAGGGTCATGGGTATTAGGGGAGGCCTTGGCGGCTTTACTCCCCCGGTTTTCTGGCAATCCGGACATTCCGAACATTCCGCACAGAATTTCTCTGCCATCTTATATATGCCAGGCCAGAAGACCTTGCATTTAATTCTTGCCTCCGTTTTGTCTCTCCTGAGGTGCCCTCCCATGGGCAGGGTATGGGCAACCTGCAGCAAGCCCTCCAATATCTCTGGGGCACCAGGATCTGGGCTCTCTCTCCTCCCTCCTCCAGGTCATCTACCCTGTAGAGAAGGCCTCTCCTTACCTCATAGCGTGGGTTTTGGGGGGCTCTCGGTGTCTCTCTGGTTTCTTCCTCTGGTCCCCTGAGCTGGGATCTCCATAGATTCTTGAACAAGGGTTCCTGGCATTGTTCCTGGTGAAAACCCCCTTCTCATATCATCTGATCTATATCGAGATCTTCCTCCAGGTCCCCGAAGCAAAGGGTCTAGGGGCTCCTTTCCTCTTCCCTGGGTGTGTCTGCCATCAGCTGGTGAATAACCTCTTTCAGGTGTGGCTAATCCATGCCCAACAGCATGGGTGTAATAGTAAGAGCTTTGCTAAATGCTAATAGCAAGAGTTTTGTATGCTGACTCCATAGTAAGCCAGCAAAACAGCATGTAGCTTCTTGCTCTGTGAGCATGACCGAACCATGAACCTAAATAGTAGAATGTTGTAATACAGTAGAATCCACACCAAGTGTGTTGGATCACAACTCATCCCCAAATTCTTAGTCTGAGATAACCAAATCCCTAGTTTGAGATAACGTTATTTACTCCAGACTACATAAACTGTACATTCTTAAGTTACGATAAATTCCTCCACTCTAGCAAGAGCCCCACTGGCTTCCCGTGGGCATGGGGCATCTCCCCACCCTGCCCCCACCAGAATATTATCACTGCCAGCTGCTGGGATTTCTCAAGTAATAGGGCTCTAATCAGGAACCCTGTTACACTGAATATACAAATTGCTAATTGGTTTAATATGCAAGATAAAAGAAGGTGGATGATAGTTACTGAAACTGAGACAAAGGCTAATTTTAAGTCAGCAATTAAGTGTTCTGTGCCTGTCAGCATGAAATCCAATATTGAATTACTCTTTGTTGTATGCGGAACTTTAATTAAGACATTGGCATGTATTATTTTAAAAATGTTAAGAAAGTTTTGTTGCTTGCTGCTTGTGAAGTCCAACAATTATCCCTCCAGGTTCAATACACCCTTGATAACAAATATTTTCTTCCTATATGTGGTGCTTACAGAGCAGTTCATTGTGTTCTCTGGTCTGTAACAGATGTTCACCACTGCTCCATTTAAAAAAAAATTCTAGTAGAACTTTCATTCATAAGAATTTGAGGTCTTCTCTTTCTCAATTCATGTGTCTTGATGCCCATCTTGCTGGCATCATCTGACCCCAGCAGTCTTTCCTGCTCAAGTGCAGGGGGACTGGACCCAATGATCTGTAAGGTCCCTTCCAGCCATTATATCTATGAAACTATGAATTGTCTGAGCCAGAGCAACAGGTCATAGTATCTGTGATGTAAGGTGCCAGTCCTGTCCCTTTTCCTCCTTTCTGACTAAACTGAACAAATTTATAACTTAATGCTCTTGTCAGCAGATCTATCTCACCAAGTTTCAATAATACCAAATCATATTATATTTCTAATCATACCTGAGTATCTGCAGCCTGCTCATCTTCATTACCTAGCATTAATAGGTGTTCCTGTTGCGTCTTTTTTTGCACAGACTTTCACTGTAAAAACTCTCTCTTTTCATTGCAAATATAGACACCCATTTTGTCTTTTACAGAAAAGCTGAGATTCTTCTTTGTATTTCTAGTAGGCCTGTGCGAAGTGGCTAGTATTTGATTCAGCTGATTCAGGGGATAATGATTTGATTTGGTAATTCAAATCACTGTTCCAAATTGATTTGGCTAAATCTCCAAATCACGCAGGCCAGGCCCAACCCCTGCCCACTTCCCCAGCCCGGCAACGGCAGTCTCACCTGCCTCAGCTCCCGACTCTTTAAAAAAAAAAAATGCCCTGGCTCACCGGATGCTGCCGGGTAGGGGGTGATCCCTGCTGCCCCCACTGCCTCATGCTGCATGGGGGGCTCTGCATGATCCCCCTGAACTCCCATGCTGTCATTTAAGGAAGAAAAAAACTGAGAAAGACACCCACACTCACCATTCCTGCCAGTGCGGGGGTGATCCCTTCTGCCCCCCACAGCCCTGTGCCACATGGGAGGCTCATCCATGAGCCCCCCAAAGCCCCGAGGCCACTACAGGAGCGGTGAATCACAGGGCTTTTCTCTTTTTTTTTTTTCCTTAAAGGGCCTGAGTCACAGTGGGTGGGGCAGCCATGGGGGGCCTGGGGGAGCAAGAGAAGGTTGGGAGGCTGATGCAGAGCCCCCCATGCAGCATGGGGAAGTGGGGGGCAGCCGGGATCGCCCCCCACCCAGAAGCACCTGGTGAGCTGGGGCATTTTTTTAACACACCGAGAACTGTGGTGGGAGGGCAGCCATGGGGGGCAGGGCTGGGGGAGCAGGCAGGGGATGGGGGCAGAAGGGGTCCCCTCATGGTCCCCTCCCTCCTTCTCTGGCCTCTACTTACCAGCTGCAGCCACCAGGGACTGCCCGAATCATCCAAGCACTCCGAAGCTTTTCCAGAGATTCAGAGAGCTTCAAATCAATTTGGACCTTTTAATTTTAACCTGATTCGATTCAGGTTCAGAGATTTGACTACTGAATCAGGCTGAATCTCCTCCAAATTGAATCACCACCTGAAGCTTCACAGAGCCCTAATTTCTAGGTCATCCAAATTATCAGAGGATACAGTTGTGGGGTTGGAGACTCCCTAGAGTTGCCAGCGCTGCATGGGAACTCTAGCCATAGCAACAAATATATCCTGAGGATAGTTCCCCAGATCAACTCCAGTATTATGGAAATGTATATGTGGTATTACAGGTAAATGGCAAATAAATGCATTGAAGACATAGGCCTCTTCCATTGTTCTGAAGAGATTTAGATAATTCACCATGTTCCACTGTTTGATAATTTTCTTGAAATGTAAAGTAACTCCATGAATATTTTAAATGTTATGAGTCCTTTTGATCCATGAAATGAGTTCTAAAATATATATTCATATTCTCACTAACAGATTTTTTCTCTTCCCTAAGTACCTTCTTAATTAGGTTTTCAGGATACTGAAGCTTCTGTAACCAGTCTAAGCTATGACCCTATTAGCCTCGCCTAGACTTCTATTCCATATGTCTTGGTGGGCTATTTTTATAGAGACCTGTGTCAGTGTTAGAGAGAGGCAGAGCTGACCTCAATAAGAATGCTGTTGCTATTTTTTTAAGTTTAAATAAACAAACAATGTTCCCCAACATGTTAGATCTGCCAATACAGCATTGAACTCAGGAGATATAGAATCATAGAAAGTTAGAGTTGGAAGGGACCTCAGGAGGTCATCTAGTCCAACCCCCTGCTCAAAGTAGGACCATCTCCAATTAGATCATCCCAGCCAAAGCTTTGTCTAACCAGGTTTTGAAAATCTCCAAGGATGGAGTTTCCACCACTTCTCTGGGTAACCTGTTCCAGTGAGAAAATTCTTCCTAATATCTAACCTAAACTTCCCTTGCTGCAATTTGAAACCCTTGCTCCTTGTTCTGTCATCTGCCACCACTGAAAACAGTCTAGCTCCATCCTCTTTCAACCCCCACTTCAGGTAGTTGAAGGCTGCTATTAAATTCCCCCTCAGTCTTCTCTTCTCTAGACTAAATAAGCCCAGTTCCCTCAGTCTTTCCTCATAAGTCATGTCCACCAGCCCCCTCACCATTTTTGTTGTCCTCCTCTGAACTCTCTCCAATTTGTCCACATCCTTTCTGTAGTAGGGTGCCAAAACTGAACACAGTCCTCCAGATGTGGCCTCACCAGTGCAGAATAGAGGGGAATAATCACTTCCCTAGATCTACTGGCAATGCATAAATGCTGTTCCCAGACCTGCCATAGACTTAGTGGGTGACCTGGGACCTCCCTCAGCCCTAATGTCAGATGACACTGGTTTCCTTCACAAAGTGTTTAAAAAGTAGCCCCATAAGACTATTTTTATTGTTAATTTATTGATGCATACACTACACTATTAATTTATTATTAATTTTATGTTAATCCATGAAAACCGGGTTGTGACAATGGGAAAGCTTGGAGCCGAGTCTCAAGTTGGCCTGCCTGCCTGTCTGTGGGGCTGTCCACCCAGTCTCACCTGCCATGACTTTGCTGTAACAATGTACTGGTGGTAAATGTCGGAGGCTGCCCGTTACATGCCCCAATGCCAGGGGGCGCTATCCATGGCTCCATTCCACCCTTACAACATAAGTTCTTAACAGCTCCAGCCCCACACTGGGTCCCATAACATTCTAGTCTGGACCCCAACTAGATCCCTCCTTATCAGACGGCCTTCTCCACCCTCCTTCTGGGCTGCCAAGCTCCCTGCACTCTTCTCCCTCTCAGCAGTGGCCCCCTCTCTGGGATCTTTGGCCACACAGGCCCTGACCTTGCTTCTAGGCCAGTCAGAAACCCAGGCCCCTGGCTCTGGGTATCCCTCACGGTGGGCACTCCAGCTCTTTTGACCCTTCTGGTCCTGGCCCCAGCATTGACCAGTCGAGGGTGCCTTGAATTAGGCTCCTGAGCATTTAGCCCACTCTCTCTTATATGGATCTACCTTCTTGGGCCCTACTACAGGGTTACCCACCCAGTTGTGGGGGCTGGGGTTTAAGGTGCCCCTCCTCGCCTATCACTAGGGTGGTAACTGGCCTGGCATTTCTTGGGGGCTATCCCACCACAAACAGCCTCACCAGGCCACCCATCCCTGGCAGGGTGCATTTTCAGGCCATGCACAGGGCCAGGAGCCTCCAAGTCATCCCCCTAGCACCTGCCCTGACCTCCAGGATGTTCCACACCACAAGGGAGCCAGATGGTGCTGCTCCCTTGGCTGCCAGCAGCTAACTGCTGTGTCTGCCTGGCAGACCTTTGTTTGAAAATGGCTGCCTTAATCAGGCACCTGTCAGCTGCCTGTTCCAGCCCTAAAAGTAAACTAAGTTGAGGAATACAGGACTAGAAGGGACAGCCCAGCAGAATCAAACCCACTTCCCTACATTCACAGGCAATCATCTATCCAATAATTCCCTAAAATTGCCACTTCAAACTCTCACATTCTTACCAAGCCCAAAACAAGATACTACAGGCGCACTCTTGATGGCAGAAGAGAAGAGGCCCCTGACAATGCCTTTACACTGCAAGACAAAGTAATTGGCTAATGTATGCTCCAAGTATCCCAGTGTTGGCTTAAAAATGGCATTTAAAGGCCTTTTGCAGGGGGGAACTGGCTTATAGGTATAGATAAATTCATTATAAGGGTTCAAGATGGGCAACAGGGGGTTAAATGTATTTCTAAAGAGCTTGGGAGACATACACACAGCTTCTCATACCCCTGGGAGCAGACAGTCTGTCTAGCACAACAAGGTCAACGGATGGACACAGCCCGATAATTGAGGGGCATCCCATAACACAAGATCACAGCTTTCAAGGCAGACAGGTTGTCTAACACAACAAGGACACACAGCCTGGGAACCAAAGAAGTATGTACCATACTGTCCCGTAACACAAAATAGGTGACACCAGCAACAAGGCCTCAGAGAGCAGGGGCCCTAAGTCCCGGTTTTGGGGGAACAGACCAAATCAGGAGAAGGCCTAGAAGGCTACGTGGACATGTGACCACAGAGAGGCAGCCAACCAGAGATAGCCACAGATGAAGAGTCATGAGGACTTATCAAGGGGGAAGGAGAATACAAAGGCAGTGACTTGAGATTAACAAAGGGTCCCTCCCTTTGTCCCATCCCTCCCATCCCTCCTTGTTATCCTCCTCCTCCTCTTCCTTGAGAGGGGTTCCCATCCCCATCCCAATCCCCTGGGAAGGGTCCCAGAAGCCACCATGGAACAAGGGATACCAGCAGTCCATCTCATGCACCCCACTGGAGGGGGGCTGTGGGCCTTGGGATCCCACCTCCAGACTGCTGTCACCTAAGAGAGAGAACCTCAGAGTGGAGCCTGCATTCTGACCAGATGTATTTTGACTCTGATGACAGCCCTAGGATTGGTAGATATCGAATTGTTTCATTGTTTGTATTGTTGCTTTTCTGTTATCACTCTATATCAATAAATTCACCTATTATCAACTGGCAGGTGTTGTGGTCAGTCTGAGGGTTGTGCCTGCCCAGAACAAAGGTATAAGGGCTGGGTTCCTAAAATCCAGTGTCAACACCAGAAGGAAACCTATGACTTTGCTATAGAAGATGTACATTCACCCTCAATTCTTGCCAGTCAGAGTGGGAACTGTTCTGGATTCCAAATTTAGTGACTAGTATATCTTATCCTCAGATTACTTTGTATTCACCTGTTGTAAATGCAGCAGTAACTTAAATGAGGGAGATTTTTCTCAGCATCACCTGGAATACACACTTACATTCACTCAAATAATCTGATTGGATAAATGTGCAGAAGAAAAAGAGAAGTGGTATGTTCAATTTAAAGGTCTCTGTTTATTAACCTGGGAACTCATTCTCCCTCCCCACCCCCCACTGCTCCCAACATCTCCAAAATGTGTGATCCTCATTAAATTCACCACTACTGTTTGCCCTTTGCAAAACCACTGGAGAATTAAAGGTGAGTGTTGACCTTTTTCTCTTGGAATAGTCTGTTTGACCTGTCCAATGTATGCTCCATGGACTTACTCCTATAGGTGTTGGGAATACTTGCTAATCTCCATCTCCATTGCTTTTGTTTTCTGAAATGTCTTCCCTACCACATTAGAGCTCTCTTTCCTTAGGTAATATTCAGACATATTTAAAACAAGACATTGCTCATAGAGATGATTTTCTTGCTTTCAACAACCTTGACATTATAATGTGTCTGGAGACATCAGCCACTATAACTGGAGCACTGTATAAATAGAAATGCTGTTGTAAAGCAGTGCCTGAGGCAGGATCAAATAGAAAACACCTGACTGTTGTTCTATGACATTATAAAAGTAAATAACTATTTTATTTGTTTGTTTTTCTTTGTTTAATTTTCTTTTTGGGAAACCCTCATTGAGGAGTTTGGACAAATAAGGAAGGGAATGAAAATGAAACAAAGGCCGATTTCTTTTTATTGACAAACCCAACTGTTATTCCCACCCTCCTCTGATCAGGCAGATGCAGAACTGAAATGAAATTTGGTGCTTCACATTATTCTAAATCTCATTTCACTGCCAAAGAATATCTCTTGGATAGCAAAACCAATGAGAAGCAAATGGAAAACACAGTTCTAGGCAGACAGGAAAAGCCAAAACAACTTCAAAACACATACCCAGGATTTGTACAGAAGCTTCTGACAGATTCAGCACAGAATGTGGAAGGGCAAGAGTTTTTACTGTCTACATACTACCTCAATTTAGGCTGCTGCAGAGCCAAAATGGCCCACCATGTCAGGTTTGCTGTCTCGAAGGTCTGCTGTAACCTTTGCCTCAGCTGCCTAGAGACTGTTCTGCAGCCCAGAATCACTGTAACATTGCTCCTTATGACCTTAATAGCCAATTGCCTGTCAAGAATGATGGGAGGGCAGCCATGTTTTGGGTCTGGCCCTGCTAACCCATTCCCACC
>NW_005842305.1:359427-373820 GCF_000455745.1 Alligator sinensis | reverse complement strand
CCCCCACTCTCCGGGTCCCCCCAGCCCATGTCCACCTGCTCCCCCCCCACACTCCTTTCCCTGCTCCCCTCTCTCCCTCCCAGCTGTTGGCAGGGCCTGACGGTGGTGGCAGGGCACCATCACCATGCCCCGCATTCCCTCTCCCACTCCCCTCCCTGCCAGCTTTTGTTGGGGCCCGGCGGCAGCAGTGCACTCCCTGCCATCATGGCGGGTGGGGATGGAGTCCTGCATCTGGCTTTGGGCTTTCGTTGAGGCCCAGCAGCTCCGAGTACCCTCACGTCCCCCAGTGCCTGCCCCCACTCCCATTTCTCATCTGGTCGGGGGAGGGGGGAAACAGGTCCACTTCCCCCCTTTCTCCTGCTCTGTTCCCGCCCCCCCCAGCTCCATCCCCTATGCCCCTGCCATCATGGCTGTGCTCCACCACACCATCTCCTCTCCAAACACTCTTGGAGCACTCCAATTGGTTGTTTCAGTCAGCCAATCTGAGCGCAAATAAAGTATTACAGACAGACAGACAGACTAAGGCTTTTATAATATTAAAATCATTGACTCACCATCCATTTTACAGCTAATGTTGGCCTCACACTTTACAATCACCAGAATAGCATACCAGGGGCCAGATTATGGCAGAAGGGGTCTATACCCTCCATAGCAAATTATCATGCAGTGAGGCAGCACAAGAAACTAATCACTCACTGTTCCTACTGTCATCCATGGCATTTATAGCATTCACTGACTGCATATTGTTGAAGCACCAATCTGGATAACGGTGAGAAGGAAAACTCAATCACAGACAGTAGTCAGGGGTATGAGAAATATTCAGCAGTTGAAATAAGTTACAGAGTTACAGCCATGAGCCTGCCAAGGCAGACAGGAAATTCCAGAATTAAGGTGTTTATGCAACTTGAATTTGATCCCTCCTGCATATATATTGAAATTATCTTTAATTATATGAGTCACAAATTCTCTTTCCATGGGGCCACTGCCTAATCAGTGTGCAGAATGGATGGTGACTACTTCATAAGAAACAATTCAACATTTTATTTTCTCCTTATTGTCTAATGGGTGGCCTCATGCCTTATGTACTGTATATTATTCAGACAAAACTCAGAATATAGCATTATTCAGTTTGCCCAAAGACTTTTCCAAAGTGCTCATCGTGATCTTGAGTGCTGTATAAACATTACCATAATTTATTCTGGCACCTCTTAAAGACAGGGTATAGTTATATATGTCACACTGTGTTGAGAGGGAACTGAGGCACAGAGAAACCAAGGTAAAAGTGTTCACTGTTTGTGAGGGTCGAACCTGAGGCACCTTGGGCCTGATTATGACTTGGCATCACAGGGTGTGTGTAGATGAAATGGGGGCCCTAAATTGAAGCAGTGGGTTTTTAAAAACACTGCTTCAATTTAGGGCCCTTTCAACCCGTTTTGTGAAAACAGCTGCTGACTTACCTGCCTCTCTGGTGGTGGAGAGGGAAGGGTGAGGTGCTAGCAGGCGGAGTGGTCTCTGGGCTGCGGTGGGGGGGTTGGTGCAGCAGCCTACCTCTGTGGCAGCAGCAGGTGGCACCCACCTACAGGACCCTGGCTCAGGCAGTCCCGGGGGGAGCACTGCAGCCACAGAGGGAAGCACCAGAAGCCCGTGCAGGTCAGGCAGGCAGGCAGGCTCCAGTGGGGGGAAAAATAAAGATCAGACTCTCTGTTTTTCTTGGGCAGAGCCTGCCTTCCTGGGCTGCTTCCAGGGCTTCCTGCAGAGCCCCTGAGCTGCATGGAGCCCGGTGCTTCGCCCTGTGGCTGTAGGTGCAGCAAACAAACTCCTCAGAGGAGTTTTAGTTTGCTGCGCCCCAAGTCATTTAAGGCGCATTATGTCACCAAATTCACTACAGCGGCTGTAATTAATGCGCAATAGGCTGCCGACACGTGCAAACACTGACACCATTGAAGGGGTCCAAAAGCATATAGCCCACTTTAAAGTGTCGTGCACACATACCCCTCATTTCATCTACACATGGCCACAGAGCACTTTGCAGGTTCAAAACACAGCTCCCAATGACTGCAGTTTACAGCTGTGAGTGCTTGGCACTTCTGTAAATCAGTCTCCAGGGTCTTCAGTTGGGCACTAAAAAACCCCCCCAGAAAACCCCCAACACACAGTTCAGGCAATTATGAGGGACATCTTTATAAAAACTTAAAACTTATGTGACTCACCAGCATCACACAGTACTTTGTAGTACAGACCAGGATTGAACTTTATTCTCCAAGGGAGCATTTACCTGATTTAATCATAAGACCTTGCCTCATCAATTAGATGCTTTCCAACTTCTGCAACAAATGAAACAGATAGGGTCATATTGTCAACTATCTCTTTCACTCCATAATTCTGATTCATCCCTGGTGTAGATCCATTGTGTGCACTGAAAAAAGCCTCAGCAGCGTACAAAAAGAATAGTAGGTGATCAATTAAAGTTTGTATTAAGCTAAGTTAAAATTTCACAGGTTACTTCAATTGTGACATTTCTAAATTTATGAGCTGACTTTGTATCCTTGCTATTTTAATGTATTTATATGTATAATTTCAGAAGTTTTTAATAAAGGAAACATAAAATACAGAAATCCCATTAGTTCATATTGATTCTCACTCGGGTTTGATCCAGGACTAGATCCACCATGATGTTCTTGGCCACTTGATCTAACAGAGTAACTGATAGTAGCAGAAGATTGTCTTCTTCCAGGTAGACCAAAACTAGAAGGGAATGGGACACTTTGGCAAAGGGCTTCAAAGATATTTTCTGACAGCAGGGAAGTTCAGGAATCTTGTGTTCTTTTCAAGGATCTGAGGGGGACAAATTATTTTGCTCATCCCTCCTTCCCCCAACATGGCCCTTCTGTCCTATCCCCTACAATTTATCTGTCTCATCCCTGTGTCCTATCCTCATCCAGCTACTTGTTCTAATACTGTTCTCTACACCTACCTAATATCAGTCTCCACTTTTCATTCCAGTCCCATTCTCCTGCCCAGACAGTCCCAGGTACCCCAGTTCCAGTCCCACCCAGTCCCAGTTACAATCTTCTTGTTCAGTCTCTTCTAATTTTTGTTAATCCTTTCCACCCTACCTTACAGGCCAGTGCTAGAACTTTTAAGAAAAGGTACCCATAGCATTTCATTATAAAGAATAAACCACATCTTTTTCCTCAGCTTTGTTCTTAGAAATGGCTTAACAGTTGAGGCAGACATGTTCCTCATATAAATAATCAGTCTGAGACAGATACAAGCTTGTAAAATTTCAACATAGACAGTGGAAGTTAAAATTTGGTACAGTTATAGAGTGTGTGTGTATTATCCCACCGTCTTACTCATCTTCCAGTCAGCGTACAGGGTTTTGGCTATATGCATCTTATTAAAGTAATTGGGAGCTGCAGAGCTAAATCCCTGTGAGACCCTTTCAAAATGCATCCTTGTGTTTGTAAGATAACAATGAAGTTTGACCTGTGTTTTGTACCACTTAATTGAAAGAAGGACAGCATTTAATTGTTCACATTTCATTTATCACTGAACTGCCTCCGTGCTCAGCATCTCAGCTTTCCATTACAGCTCTCATTAATTATCTGAAAAAAGAAGATTGTTTTCCTGTCAGATAAATATTTTAGAACAACCCCCCTGAAACTGAAATAAAAGGTCACCTCTATTATTGCAAGTAAAGAATTTTTTAAAAGTTAATAGTTATATAGATTTCACAAGCAGAGTTTGAACATTTTTCGATTCAGAACAGTTTTGAAATTAAAATAAATTTGAAGACGTGTTCTTTATGTTTTGAACCTGAACAAACACACTATAAGTTTCCAGTAAACATTTTTTTTGAGATAATATGCTAAAGGCAAGTGAAATTATGTTGCAGCAGTACAACAAAGTACTTGGAATAACAGCACAGGAAACACTTATACTCTTCTATTATCAACTAAATGATTAAAACAAACAAGCAAACACCAGTCTGTCCAAGTATGTTAGCCATATTTATAAGTGTATGTAATGGACGGGGTTGTGGGTGGTCTGGCCTAATGTTTAGGCCACCAAGGGAGGGCCAGAAACAGGGCAGAGTCAAAAACTCAAGCCAAATTCAGGGTCAGAAATCACATACCAAGTTAGATCCAAAGGAAATCCAGAGGCAGAGTCCATAGGCAAAAGAGGAGAAACGTTTCAAAGGCATATCTACATTGTCAAAGGACAGCACTAAGGAGCCCTATAGTCAAGTGTGACACTCCCAGTCCACCCACACTAAACCCCAAATGGATGCAATTGGCATTTATACACATGCCTTTGTCTTCTCTGACACACCGGAAATCCAGCGTGTCGGAGCAGACTCAATTAATCAAGTCTGCGGAGAGCACACGAGCTGATATGCCTGGCGCTGCATCGCATGCATTTGTATAAACAGCGAAACGCACGTCAGCGCACAGAAAATGGCGGTGGTGCATTTTTTAATTAAAACACCTTTGATGCTTTTTCTTGGCACTGATGTGCATTTCACCATTTATACAAATGTATGCACTGCAGTGCCAGGAGCTTTTTAAAGCTCCTGGCACTGTGGCACATGCATGTGTACAAGTGCCCTTTAATGCAGAAATGCCAGTAAATGCACCCAAGCCACAGAGTTTCAACTGGCATGTGCCCAGCACCCCACTAAGGCAGCTATTACATATTACATCTATTTTGGGATGTAGTATAGTCAAGTGACAGTGGACTCAACTACATGAGATGCTAACTGCACAATAGCCTAATAATACTGTGCAGTAGTGTACCACAGCAACAACAGTGCTAATATGCTACTGCACAATATTATTAGGTTACTATGCAGTACCTTCACTAAAAGGCATTCACCAATGCTACCATGCAGTAACTGTGGTTACTGTGCATTTATGTAATACTTGATTATATAAGTACTAAATTAAATGTGCAGTAACCACTTCTTTTCATATGGTTTTAGGAGCAAGAGCTATTGTTGCAGTATTAATTCCAAATTCCCCAACCAAACCAATGTCCTGCCAGAAAGCAAGTATAACTCCAGGATGTCACCCTCAAACTTGTATCCGGAGCAGGATGTTATTATGTGCTTCATGGTTTGGTCATGGTTTTCACAGTCGCAGCCAGGCAAGATTTTTAAGCATCACTTGTACATCAGGTGGTCACACCAGCCATATCCAGTGTGTATCCTATTAAGGGTTGTCCACATGCTCTGTGGAAGTTGAAGCCCAGTTGTTACATTGTTGCGTCAAAGACAAGGTGTTTATTTGGGGAAGTGTTTTCTACCCAAGCTTTTCTCCAAGATTCTTCAGTGTTGCGATCATCGGCTGAAAGCTTGCCAGCACAGTCTGGGGTGCCAAAGTTGCTGTCCTCTGCACTTCTGCCATAGCCCTGGTCTTCTCAACAGCTGAGTACTGTGCACCTATCTGGACCTCAAGTAGACATACCAAACTCATCAACACACAAATCTACTCAGTAATGAGGATTCTCTCTGGAACTTTGATATCGACTCCAGTGCAGTGGCACAAACATTACTCCTCCCTCTATACGACAGAATGCAGCAACATATAGAGAAATAATGCATATCAATAGTAATCTGGACCTTCCCATCCACAGAGACCTTCAAGATCTCCCAATTTTTCATATAATTTCACAAAAACCTTTTTGGACACAAACCAAGCAGTAACCACTGTGCATTAATAAACGTGTAGACGTGCCCAGTGCAAGCATAATCTAAGAGAGCCAAGGTCTAGATTTTTCAAGTATTGATAAATTATGTTAACAAAACTAAGCAGCTGTGAGTTGGGAGCAAATGAATAGAGTACAGAACAGTGATATAATGTGTTCTTGTCACTTTATCCTACTTAGAGATCCCCTTTTCTTACAAAATTTGGTTGTGCACCTTTTGGGTAGTCCATTAGGATGGAGTATCCTAACCTGGAATTGAGAGAGGCTTGGAAAATAAGGGCATGGTCTGCATCTGAAACCAACTCTCAAATCAATCAAAGAAGTAAAAGACCTTCCAGGCACCTCTGCTGTCTAGGAGCTCAAACATAGGAATGAGACATATGATCCCCCAAGACTGAATATGGCTTCTGCTGCAGCCAACTGACCACCTTCAAATAAGAGCACAGCCACAGTACTTGGCACCAAACCACATCACCTCATTGTTATCTGGCCTTACACTGCCAGCTGGACTTCATCCACATTCTTATCTGAGCCAAATGCCAAAAAGTCAATGAAAGAGCAATACCTTAGCCCTACACAAAACAATGACGCATAGAGCTGAGTATCACCAGTACAATATACTAATGACGCTCTCAAAAAGTCACACAATCCCCTTTAGCAACCTTATGTAAGTGTTCAATATGTGGCATGATAGTGAAATGCTGTAGGAACTCACAGTAGATCATAATAACATAAGCATTATAAGACAATTTTCCTCCCCTTCCTTTCTCATTAAAACAAGAATAGAGACTGAACCAGAGTGAAGGAAAGTAAGTGGTGATGTCAGTTTAAAGGGATTTTGCCCCATCTTCATAATCTAAGTAGAGTATGCATGCTCTTCATTTCTCTTTCTATACTTGAGTAACAAAAATGGTGTTATTGTATTTTATATAGATATAAATCTCTATGTCTATATATATATATATATATATAGAGAGAGAGAGAGAGAGAGAGAGAGAGAGAGAGATTGATCGATTGATTGATCTACCTGCCTATCTATTTATCTAGCATGTGTATGGGTGGGAGGGCAGCTAGATTTTATTTGGATTTA
This sequence comes from Alligator sinensis, assembly GCF_000455745.1. Taxonomy (NCBI): domain Eukaryota; kingdom Metazoa; phylum Chordata; order Crocodylia; family Alligatoridae; genus Alligator; species Alligator sinensis. Next base: position 367,021 of record NW_005842305.1, on the reverse strand, counting down.
CATTTCTTCAACAGAATTGTTCACCATGCTCCAAGTGCACAATCTTTACTAGTGGTAAAGTTACACAGCAAAAGGAAGCTAGCTTGATTTTTATATCCAAAGCTAAATTTGCAAGGTGAAAGTTTAAAAAATAAATTGCTGTACATTGAATAGATTAGGTCTGGACTTACTTCAAGGCATTGAACACAGAACCACATTTTAACAGAATCACCTTTCAGATTACAATGCCAAGAGTCAACATTTTACAACCTGTGCTCAGGAACAAATCCCAAATAATGGGCTCAACCACTTCCCACCATATTCCAGTTCAGATCTGAATTAGAGGTAGTTGAATGGCCCTCCCAGTAGATTGAAAAGCCTCTATTTGTGACACAAAATAAGACTCAGCAGTGTAAGTCCTAGCCCTTGTGACCTCTTGCTTTCACAGTACATGAGTGGAACTGGAAAGCCTGTCCTGGGTTGAATTGATCTCTTCTGTGAAGTAGATGAAAAACTTTTAACAATGAAAAGTATTTGATGATGGAATGAGGTGGAGAAAAAGTCTGGGTTAAACACAGTGCCGGCCATTTAAAACAATCCAAACAGTCATACAGCAGGACACGTAGAGAGTTTGCAGAGAAACCTTTCCACCCACAAAGGGTAACATTAACCATCATCTTCCTTCTCCGCTTCACCTTTCTTATTGTGATAGGAATATGTTGTAATATATTGAAGCTAAAATGTGATTATGTCTGTACCCAATCTTGTTAGAAGTCAGTGGGAACTGAGGGCACTCAATTTGGCTATCAAAGCACAAATAGTCCACAGGGATCTCAAATAAAGTACTTCTCATTAGGCCAAATAAAATGTGGGTTATTGTTTTAGCTAAACATAGCAAATATTTGTTCAGAGATAAAAGGTATGTGGTTTTCTTACCAGTTTGGAAGTTATAAACATTCCAGGAACAGATTCAGAAATATCTCATGCCAAAGGACATACCATAAGGGCAAATCAAACAGCAAGTTTCTCCTCTTCATTCATTTCAAAGTAAGTGCCTCCTGAGAAATCATTTATCCATCCATAGTCACAAGAATGTTATAGCAGTGTTTTTATTAGGGCAAAGAGAGGAAATAATGTGAACTTGAACATGGCCAAGTTTAACTGTCAAATACATAAACAGAAAAATTTCTGAGAAAATTTTACCTCGCCCCACTTTATTGCACTGTCTCTGTTTAAAGAGACATTCCTATTGTATTACATCTACAGTGTCTTTGAAGAAAAACTAGAAGAGTTTCAAGTATGCATGCAGCATGCAGGAGATTTGTTTATACGGCTTCAGGCAAAATGTATTTTCAATTAGAAATCTCTAAATTCAGGTGTTTCTTTTTAAATTGTGGGGAATTTTTTCCCATAAAATCCCCACAGAATATTCCAGGATTAGTATGCATTCTTATGAAGATGACTATAAATTAGATACTTGGGAAAACTGCCTGGAGAGTTTTTGCCAATGTGTTCATAGCATTAGTTTTGCACTATACTGAATCAACAGACATATACCATTTTAATTTTGGACTATAATGTTGTGAGTCCACACATCTGGTAAGCATCAAATGGATCTCTCAAAATTACTGATAACATAGTACACTTGTTAATTATAGTCTGTTAAATGCCTGGAAAACAGAAACCAAATCAGAAGCAAGAACAATCTGAAATTCTGACAATATCTCCAAAAGCAAACTGTAAAACTGAATTCAAAAGGATTAAAAACTCTGTATTCAATCCTTTCCCCCCTCTTCCTCAGAGCATACCCACAATGTGAAGGAAAGCACAGTCCTGCAACAGGAGTTTAAAATAAATAATACTTACATAAACATCAAAGCACTTGATTCAGACTGTGGGAATATTTCCAGCTAATGGCAAAAAAAAAAAGCTAGTAGGACTGGAAAAGACATGAATACTAAACACTTCTTTGTTTAAAAAACCAACAGCAATAAAGACATGATACTACAAACACCATAAGATAAATCCAAGTAAAAACACCTGACAGTGCATAAATCAAGGTGTTAAACTTGGTGAAGAAGTATTGTAAGCATTAAGATGGGAAACTGAGACATTGGGTTTCATACACAATGTAATGATGGACAATATGCCACACATTTTAACATGGTCTTTTTAAATATAAAGTCCCAATCTTTTAAAACAGTCTAATATTTGTTCATTAACTCACATGTCCTGTTCTGAGTAGCACATTTCAGATTTTTCCTGGGGATACTATTGTAGGAAAATAAAACTCCAAAACATATTTTCAGTGCCATCCTCAAAGAACAGCAATAGAAACATGAGGCAGGTAGACCAAACTCAACAGAAGCAGATTGACTGCCGATGTCTCATTGAAGCACTCAGTAACATGTTCCTCATAAGAGCGAGTTAAAAATAAAAAGTGCTTTAAATTAGGGGAATCTCTGTTCAAGAGAAGCTGTGGGGCCAAAGCACACTTACACCATTGCCCGTAATCCTGGTTTGTGCCACAATCCTCTTGGCACTGTGCAACACCAAAAGCAGCAATGCCCTTCCTCTGGCACAGTCAGTGATGGCATCCCCTCCCATGTTCATCGTACTGCCCCTGATATGCAGGATAAGCAGGTGCAACAGGCACAGAAGCCCAGCACTGCTGACAGCACTGCTGTGAGCCGCGATGAGCGGTCGTACTTCAGGGCTTTCTTCACCTCGTCCTTGGACTGGGAGACATAATCGAGCGTGTTCATGATGTTGTACTCAATGTTGTTGATGATCTCCTGCTGCTCTGAAACCAGCACGTTCAAGTGAAGGAAGAGTGAGTGCAGCTCAGTGATCTGGACCTCCAGGTCTAGCAACTGCTGGTGACGCACATGAGCCATAGCCATGTGCTGCTTGGCTTTAAGTACTTCTAGGTCCTGGCCCACAATGCGGGGGCCCACAGGGCTTTCTACCAATTGATTAATGTCCTCTTCACGTAGGCTCAAGCCTGCTAGCTCTGTTTGCCTCATGATCTGCTCCTTCAGCTTCTCCACATACTGTGTCTCTTTGGCATAATGGCGACTGATGATGTCCCGGTAACGGCTGATGAGAACAGAGAGCTGGCTTTGGCGGATGCGGTGTCCTGCCAGCCACTGCTTGCTGTCTCGACCCAAGGTGTCTTGAATGGCATAGAGCTGAGGCTGGATGGCTTTAGCATCATTGGTGAAGGCGGCTGTAATGTTGCTGAGCTCCTTTTTTTCTTTAGAAATGCTCTCCTCAGTGGTACAGCACAGGACTTGCTGTTGTTTCCTGTCGATGGTCTCAGATAACTCCTCTAGATTATTCAGGGCCCGGGAAAGATCAGCCACTTCCTGGAATATCTTGCTCATGGGATCAGTCTCATCTTCCTTGAAAACAGGGTTATCAAATGAAAGGGCATCATCAATATCCACAGAATCCCTGTCATTGTGAACTCGGATTCTCAGCTCCTCTAGCCTGTCCTTCATCTTCAGCTCCAGCTGCTGGCGACATCTGTGGCAGAGGGACGCAAAATGTACACATCAGTTTTGAAAGAAGTAAGGGAGTTCTGACCTTTTGCGTCAGTGGAAGCTGTTAAAATCTTTCCTCCCAGAGCTAGAATAAATATTGACCAAGGTAATAGGTTTAACCAGAGTTTACTCTACATCATGGGGCTAATACCAGGCAGGTTAGATTGCTTGTCAGTAGTGGGTGGCACACTTTCACTGACATGCACAAACTGAAGGAACAAGCTTTGATACAGAAGTAGTGGGGGAAAAGATTAAGAAAGGAGAAGTGCCTGCAGCCAGGTGAAAATTGGAAGAGGGGGTGACAACATGCGAGTTCTGAAAATAATCACAGAGTTCCAACCAGACGAGACAAAATTGAATTACCTAAGACAAAGTCACTTTATGAGATTCTTTTAGACTCTCAAAGTACATGATCAATTAATGGATGTACCTGCTAGGATTTTTTCCAGCTTGGAAACCAATTCTGTGGATCCTTTCTAGAATATTTTTTGTTTGTAAAATGGAAAAACCTGACTAAAATCCAGTTCCCTGCAGTCATAAACTGTGAATCATTCAAGGGAGCAGAGAGGTAGCAGAGAAAGAGAGAAAGAATAGAAACAAGTTTATGTTTATGACATGCCCCTCTGTCCTTACAGATTGTGCAGGAGGTGCATGCTCATCCTCGCTGCTCTAGGGCTTAAGAACAGGAAGTTAGCCAGATGCTGCTTCTCTTTTCCACAAAGCACATTGTCTCCGTTTCACTGAATCCGTTCACCTGACACCACTGCCTATTGACTTCTCCTATTACATTCTCTTTTGCCATAATGCCATGGGACAGGAGTTAATTCCCTCTTCCTGTAAATATTCTTTAGACTTGAGTTTTACTTATCATCTAAGGTACTTAAGACTTAAGACTACATAGACAAACCCACAATGAGCAGTCATGCATTTCAAAGTTCATGCAAGTCTCAAGCCAGAGCTGTGGCAGCATTCCAATCACTGAGATCTGAAACAGAGCATCAGTTTTCTTTTGGTGAATGGATAATTTTCTGCATTTCTTTCCATGGGTTATGATAAAATTCATAGATAATGATCCTTGGTTTTAGTGAAACAGGATGATTGTAACTTGCAAAACAAAATTATAATGTCTTTGCAGTTATCAGGGGCTCCCAGAGCATTTTTCTAATATCATTCAGTTAAAGACCTGATCCAAAATACCATTGACTACACTGAGCCTTGGGTCAGACCCTGAGCATCTAAACACTTCTGGAGACATAGGCAAATAGTAGTTATAGTAGTACTAAAAAGCAACACAATAAGGTTACAGCAAGTCCTGGCTCCCATGCCTCTCCCTTAATTAGTTACTTTATTTTTATACCCATGTATCTGAGAACAAAATAGGACCTTGCATATCTAGCAGGCCAGTGTGGAAGAAAAAAGCACGTATTTTGTCCTCTGCCTTAGCAACTTGAGTTGAACTCTATGTGAAACCCATTTTTCACTGGGTTTCTAACTTCACTGTGGATAGTTGTGCCGAAATGTCCTGGTTTACATGCAGGATAAATACATACTGAAAAGAGGAGTTTAAATATGGGGGAAGAAACAGCATTATCCCTAAAACCCCAAAACCCCACAACCTAATAAAAACATTAAGGAAGAGACTATTTAAACGCTTAGGCATTCTAATATTTTTGTATGGCTATGATCATGCAAAAATGAATGATAAATTAGGTAAAGGTATGCATGTGCACAAAGAATAAACCTAACCTCTTCAAATGAACCATAATGAGTATAATAAAGGTCTGTTTGTAAATTGCCTGCATGTTACCACCCATCTCAAATCTGTTAAAGTGCCCTGAAAAACAGCTCTCAATAACAATCTGATATTTGGATTGAAAAATATCAGATGGAGATAAAATTGGTGGTTTCATCCACCATTTTAAAAGGCTGAAAGAATTGAGAGGGAGAACTGCTGATGGTATGATCACTGGCAATTATCGGGAATTTCAAACAATGGGTTCAGAGATTCCAGGTGAAATGACTGCTTGAAGACCCTAGCATTTTGCAGTTTCATCTCTAAGCCACTGAATCAGATCATACCTATTTTCAATGTGACTAATTCCTAGCATAATGCTACAGAAATACTACTTAAACAATGATAGATGTAGTTTTAACACATTCGTTTTTATATTGCTTAGTTGTGGTGGGACCTTTCCACACAGAAAAATATATTCCCTGGCCTCGTTATACCACCTGCAATTCTGTGGATGAGAGAGGACCTTTCAAAGGCAACCGAGCATTAGTGCATGTGCTTACCATTAAGTGCCTGAGGAATCCTACTCTGGTTTGTTTTGCTTGAATGTTTTAGCACCTTGCAAAATTGAGTACTATGGGCACTTAACACGTGCAGCAAGGCTGCTCCAACACACTGTAATTAATTGAGTCTGCTGAAGCGTGGTAATTACTGTGCTCCAGCAGACTCCAACATCATGTGTATCAGCATCCCTGTGCTGAAAAATGGCAGCAAGGATGCTTTAATAAAGCTCGTTCAATGAACTTCAGTTGAAGCACCCTGTTTCCATTTTTCAGCATGGGGATGGTGATACACATGATGCTTGGGGCCCTTTAGTTACAGCAGATCTTGGAGCCACTCTAATTAAAGCACCCCCCCACCCCCCGTCTCCCCTCCCGAAGCACATCTATAAATGCCCTTAAGGTGTACACAGAAGTGCAGCTTCCCAGTCTAACTCATGGCATTTCACAGAAAGCTGTTGCATCAGGAGGGTGGGGGATCAAGCTCCAATTTTAACCTAATTTAGGGAGGGAGACTGCATCTCTCCAGCCTCTTCCCCCAGCTCTTCCCCCCTCTCCTGTCCCCCCCAGTGTTGTCTCAGAATAGGAGGGGGAGAAGGTAGAAGTGGGAGGTCTGTTCTGGGGTTTCCTCAGCTGGCCCTGGAGGGGAAAATTGTCACTTCTGCCTGTACCTTGAGTGATTTGCACAATGTCATTATCTTTGCTTGATTCAGCAAAATACTCAAACACATGGTTAATTTTAAAATACACAAGAAACCATGAACCTCACTGGGATGATTCATATGTCTAGAGTCCCACATTTAAGGATTTTATTGGATCTGGACAACAGTAAGACACTGGCAATTTGGTGCTGGCACACCCAGGAATCATCCACAACATCTCTCTGCTTTCCTGTATTACTGGCATTACACCTGGGATGAACCTGAGTTAATGTCTGCTGTGACCGACAAGTTTCTTGCTGTCCAGGTTCACTGTTCACTCCATCATTCCTGTGAGAGTGAGAAGACCCAGTGGAGAAGAGTCTGATTTGCTAACTTAGCCATCTGAATCAGTGCAGAAAATGCCACTAGGATTCCTTCTTCAGAATGTTCTATTACATATATGTATATCTATGTACATGTAGAAGAACATTTTGAAGAAGGAATCCTAGTTGACCACACACACACACACACACACACACACACACACACACATACTGTATATATGAGACAGAGAGAGATGAACCAGGAGATATCTATCTATCTATCTAGACATAGATAGATAGATAGATAGATAGATAGATATTTCCTGGTTTATTTAAATATAAAAACAAAATACAAAATATTGTTATATATAACAATATATATACAATATAAAACAAAAAGGCCAAATAAATGATAAACTGATACATTCCAAATGAGTTCAAAGTCCAAGATATATTCCCAATGAGGATTAGTGCTGGAGATGGGAAAGAATTATTCATACCAGAACTCTAATCTGCTGCACACAACCCCCAAAGTTAGCTAGCTGGCAATTTGTTCTCTTTATTGCTAGCTGGGGCCATCTCTGACATACAGAGGGAATCATAGTGAATTACAGGATGAGTTTTCTCAGAGCTATTGTATATATGCTTATTTTCTGACTGAGAATGGTACAATCCAAACAAGGGGGGGGGGGGGCACGTTCTCCACCTATTGTACATTCCTGTCAAATTCTGGCCTCTGCCAGATATTAATAAGACCCTGCAAAATGCAGGCAGCCTCATGGCATGCTGTAGGTGCTGGCCATATTTAAGTGCT
>NW_005842305.1:358114-359417 GCF_000455745.1 Alligator sinensis | reverse complement strand
TTCCTGCTTTGAGGTATGACACAATGCCCAAAAGATGGTGGGGGTGGTGCAGGGTTTTTTGCCAGCCCTCTCTCAACTGGAAAATTTACTTGCTTAGTATCATCTACCTAGTTTCAGCTTCTCTGAAAGGGAAGAAGCTGAAATAAGAAGCTGAACCTAGAATTAGGGCCTCCTAGTTGCATTTTCCCCTCAGTGACGCTGGCATGAGTAGATCCAAGAAAGGAGTGAAGAGGGTGCAGCCACACCTGCTTCAGCTATGTGGTGTGTGCAAAACCTAGTCTGTGCAGGCTTCAGCCAGAGCTTTACCTGCGCAGGGATTTCTCTGAGCTCATCAGCTGGTTGGCACAGGATTTTGCTGGAGCCACTGCTTTTGCATGACTCTAGAGACCCCATTTTCCCCCTGTCGCTGAATTTGGCACTGGGAAGGGGGCTGGGGTAAATAGTGGTGGTGCCAACCAGCTGGTAAACTCAGAGAGCTCCTTGCACATGTGGGGCACAGTCAATGGGGGGTGCAATCATACCACCTTGCCTCCCCTGAATCCACTGGTATCAATCCAAAATAAATCTGTCCTCTCTCTCCCAGTGAAGTCATTCCTGATGTAGTTAGGAGCTGAAGCTAGAACATGATGTCTGCTCTTGGAGGTAACCAGCTTATTTCTGTTAAAGCAAATAAAAGAGAATAGATATTCTAAAAATTCTCCTGCTTTCAGGGCTCCTTGCAGCAGTGCAGGTGACTTGTTCCTTTCTTTGCTTTATTTCATAGCACCTTTGTTCTGTAAATGTCATTGCTCAGCCTGATTTGCATTACTCTCTCCCTTCCCTTACATTTCTGTTTAAATATCATTTTCTGCTCTCCTCAGCCCCACAATTTCCTTTGCTGCCCCCCACCTCTTCCCCTACCTGGCATGGCTGATACTGACCGTCTTACTCATTTAATTATGTCCCATGTACTGTATCTAGCCCCAACTCTGTATTTACATAACTCAGCTCCTTGAAGAAAACCTTATCCTATAACTTCAATAGACTGATGAGCTCTCTGTTCTTAATGTGGCTCTCACTTTGTGCTCAGCTCCTGGCTGTCTATAATTGGCCAAACACTCGGAAGTCTGAGAGACTTCTAATGAAAGGGTCTCACACTGTTTATTTTAAAGATGAAAAGGTTCTTTTCCGAATAGACTTTGCCTTTTTATCTCAAAGTCTTTTTGTTGCTGGCTGGTCTAGCTTTCTGACTATGTCTCTTGGATTAGTAGCAAACTCTGAAACCCTTACTCTTTAAGTCTCCCCCGCATGTATTTAATGTAGG
>NW_005842305.1:331166-358083 GCF_000455745.1 Alligator sinensis | reverse complement strand
ACCACTGAGCCTACCAACCCATTTGGCTAGCATGGCTAAGGCACACCACTTTCTGTAGCCAGTGGCCCATGAGGGAATGATGGGGCCTGCATCACATCCTGCCACCTTTGAACTCCCAGCCCAGATGACCAATACCCATTTGCAGTTGGGTCCAATAGGGGTGTCCTTTATAATGAGTCTGGAGCAAGGCTCAAACGCGCCACTGCCAGAGCAAAACATCATAACTGCCCCACCACTGCACTGATTCCCATCCCTGTTAGGACTAAACACCACATCAGACAATTCGTTCCATAAAATAAATCAAACTCCATCTTAGGAGTAGTTATTTTACCTCTGCTACTCTTCTAATTCACAGTCGGTTCCTTACCTGTTGCACAATTTTTATACTATCCCCCATCTTTAACCAATAATTTCCCATGTAGCAACATGTCAGATGCTTTACTGATAACAAAAGATGAGAGCTGACAAACTTCCTGGGTCTGGAAAATCAGTTGTCTCATCAAAGATAGTGTTAATCTAGCACCACTGGCTTTTCCTAAATTCACGTTGCAATTTATCCCATTTTTTATTTCCTTGTCTTTATCCAGTCATTTTTCAAAATCTGTTTTTAATACTTGAATACTATTGAGGTCTGACTAGTGAACCTGTAACTGCCCAGATCTCCGTTGTCCTTCTGAAGAGTAGGTACTATGTAGGTACACACATATGCTATTGTCCTATCATACAGTACCACCTTGAACTTGACAGACTCTTAAAAGTCCTTGCTACCAGACCTGCAATGTCATGTGCCAGTTCTTTCATAATTCTGAGATGGAAAATATTCAGTACCCATGGACTGAGAGCACTAAATTAGTTGTTTTACTCACATCTTGATTGCGGCAATTTCTATTTCCATATAGCCATCCTGCCTTTGCCCCCATGTTCCTCTTTCTCCTAATCATCATTATTGAAAAGTGAAGCAAAGTGTTCACTTAGTTTTCAGGCCATACCTGGATTGATTTTTGTCACTATCCTGTCCATGCTGCATATAGCAGCCCAGCTTCTTCTCTTGATCTCTTTCCATTTATATGACCAAAGAACCTTTTGCTCTTTGTTTTATCATCATTGCTCTTTGTCATTGCAACCTTTTCCTCCTTGTTTTATCGTCATTGCCAAGATATGACTCAGGGTTTGCTTTTGGGAAGTCTCACTTTGTCCTTACATTTCTTGAGCTCAGATATAGCCTTCTTTACTTATCAGGATTTTTTTTCATTTCACTATTTAGCTAATATTTCCAATTTATACTATATTTCCAAATTATACTATATTATGTTCACAAATGTATAGGAATGGCACTGGTATTTGGATCCCAAAAGATAACAACAGTTCTGAGCTAAATTTCTGCCCATTTTCTATGAAGCCAGTGGAGGCCTCTCTTTGACATCATGGTCACTATGCCTTAGCAAATTTAGGCATTGAAGTGAGGATGGTTGGGATCTAATCTTTGTTCTGACAATGCTTTTACTCTTGATCTTTGGCACGTTACTTAGTCTCTCAGCATTTGAAGCTGCAACCTCAGTAAAACAGAGGCTACTACTATATACCCATCCCTGGAAAAGACTTCAAGACCTATAAATGAAAAATAAACCCTCTATGTGAAGCACAAACAATTACTATTAAGTTCAAATAGCTTTGTCTAGCCAGGTTTTGAAAACCCCTAAGGATGGAGCTCTTTTTATCATACCTACAATTTTCTGACATCCTTAATTATTGCAAAGGGCAGGAGCCAAATAAAAGGGGCAGTCCACAGTAAAGCCTTTTCCAGTTAACATGTTTTTCTTTTGCTCCTACGGTTTATCTCTGGCCTTCACAGTGTCCTCCCACACATGAACCTTACTGGTGTTTTTTCTTTCAGTAACTTTTGCAGTTCATCACCCAGGAGATATTTTCCTTAACCCACAGTCTCCTGTGAATAAATTAAAAATAGCTTCCAGGCTTTATGTGGTTAATGTAAATACACTTACAGCACTACTCCCTTGGCTCATGTAGGCTTCCAGTCACTGCAGTAAATGGTGGAGGACTCCGACACTCCCAAAATGTTTCTCTTTGGCTGTCTTCACTTCACTGACAAATTTTTTACTTTTCTATCTTGACCTGTAACAGAAATTCTTTTACAACTTTCTGTTCTTCCTCCCCTCTATCTCCTCCCACTTTGGATCAGGAGAGCTAGGCTGTAAAAAGCTCTTACTTTGTGGATTAATAGTTAACTCCAAGATCTTCAAACAATCAAAGCTGCGGTGAGTCACCTGCTCTGGGAAAGGCAGCAAACAAATCATTTACAGCTGCAGGCTGCTTTGCTGACAAGGTGGTGACATCACTGAGAACAACTGAGATGCCTGATGGCCTAGAAAATATTGCTCCCAGGGTCCTTGGGAATGCAGGAACATGCTTAAAATATCAGGAAAAGAAAAAGTGGGGACTGAGGGAAGAGCAGCATTGTCAACTAACAGAGCAATGAGAACAGCTCCACAGCCTTTTGCTTGATGATTCAACCACTTTCATTTTAAAGCTGACTTTGACTTTATTCTTACTAGCTATAAAGGAGTATAAATGACTGCAGCCAGATTCCTCAAGGCTATTTTTGAATGAATCTGCCATGTCAATTAGTCTGCTACTAAATAACAATGGGTTACAAACTCATTTTGACATGATGTGCACTTCACTGTACGTCATGCATATATACACCCTCTCTGAAGTTGAATGTGAAAGCGCTACCAAAATTAAAGATGAAGTCGTTCTATAGATAGATGCACACTTTAGCTCTCTCTGTCTGGGGGGAGGGGGGAACACATGGTGGAACATTGTGGTAGAAGACATTTTATCAGCATGAGTTTGAAATGACTATATTACTCACAAATGGTGAAGTTGCAAATGAATTATGCACATCATTGCAAATGACAAATGTATCCCAGGGCTGATGGTTCATTGATCTGAGAACGTGCATCAAATCTGCACACCTGCCCATGAGGCAGAAGTGAATTTCACCCACTCTGAGAAGGAGGAAATGTCATAAATCCATTAGCAAAACGAGGAGAGAGAGGCTTTCAGAAAAGGCCTGAGAAGGCACAAGAGAACAGATTTAGGTTCACCAGCCTGCCTTTACCATCACTGGGAATTCTCAGTCTGGTAGTTTTGTGTGAAGCAAGTCACAAACTGAGCTAACTTATCTGATATGAATGGAACAACTAGGCAACCAGGAAATAGGACATCTATTTCAGGGTGAAGGTTGTGTTGGCCACACAGAGGAGGATTCTGAGGATGTAATTGTTGCAAAATCAAAGGGAGAGGCTAGGGACATACATTAAATATAAACTGGTTTAAGTGATCAGAAACTGGTTTAACCCTGTAACAAAACATAAGTTCAGTGCACACAACCCAGTTTCAAAATGGCCAAAACCGGTTTGAGATAAACATGGTTAAATATAGTGTCAGACTTAACTGATTGAGCTCAAACCAGGTTATGCAATGTCTGTCCCAGACCCCTTACTGGTTTAACTTAAACCAGAGTCCCCTAACATCCTGGCATGCTGTCTGGGCTGGGCTCTCTGCTCCAGCGCAGCAGGGCTGGCCCTGCCCTTCTGCTCCCCAGCCCGAGCAGGGACAAGCAAGGCTGGGGAACTAGCCAGACACTGGCCCTGGGAAGGGGACAGGGAAGAGATTTATTCCCACTCCCCCTCCCCCATTCCACTGGCAGGGACCTGCACGTCTCTGTTGGCTGCTCCAGCAGTGGCCCCAGCAGTAGCTCTGAGTGAACTGGCCAGGGTGGGGTTTAATTCCCCCCTCAATGTCCCACCTGCACAGACCTGGACCTGGGTGCACTGGGTGCTTCCCACTCACTGCTGCAGTGGCGGGGCCAGGGTGGGGCTAAATGCCAGCCGGCCTGGCCCCTGAGTCAGGGGGGAAGGAAGAAAGGTTATTCCCCTCTCTATCCACTCTGCCCTGGGGGACTGCAGAGGAGTCTGCCTGCCCCAACCACCACTGCCTCTGCTTGCCCTGTGCATGGGGCAACCAGCAGGATAAGCCCTCTCCTGCCTTCTCTGCCAGGTGCAAGAGGGAGTGGGGAATAACCCCTCCTTTGCCTAAGGGGCTCTGCTGGTTGGGCTCTGGGTGTGCTCTGGCCCTGCCGCTGGAGCAGCAAGGAGGCAGGACTCTGATGGGGCTGCAGCCCCTGCCCTAGTGTCCAGGCAGTGTGAGCCACTTCCCAGCAGGAGGGGCATGAGCAGGGGTCAGAGCTGCCACAGACTGCATTGGGTAGGCAGTGGCACTGGGGCTCGGAGGGGGCCATCGCCCCCCAAACCTCCCTAGCGCTGCCACTGTCACTTGTCTGCAGCAGCTTTCCCTGCCCTGCCCCTACCCACAGTGCACTCCTCCACCAGAAAGGGGCTCACAGTCTGGGACACCATGACAGGCATTGCTGCCCCCATCATGGTGGCTCCCCAATTGCTGCTCTGGGGGCAGGGGCATGGCCCCTTAAGTGGGGGACCATGAGAGGGGTTATTCCCCCTCTGCCTCTGGGGGTTCTCAGCGGGGTCTGCCACTGCTCTCAGGGAGTGAGTGGCAGGATAAGCCTGCTTTAACTTAAACCAGAGTCCCCTAGCATCCTGGCATGCTCTCTGGCAGCCGCCTCTGCCAGATCCTGGAGGGAGGGGGAAAAAGCTCCCCTCCATGCACCCTGCCTAAGGAGACCTGCCGACCAGTCTCTGGCTGCACCTCGGACACTGGAGCAGCGAGTGGGGAGTGACTGCGATGGGGGCTGCAGCCCCTGTCACGGTGTCCACGGAGCATGATCCTCTTTCTGGTGGAGGGGCCATGAGCGGGGGTCAACACTGCTGTGGACTGTGGTAAATGATGGCCCTGGGGCTCAGAGAAGGCCATTGCACTCCGCCCCCCAGTACCACTGGCACTGCTCATCAGTGGCAGCATTTCCTGCCCCACCCCTATCCACAGTGTAGCCCCCCTGCCTGGAAAAGGATTGCACTCCTGAACACCGTGACAGGGGCTGCTGCCCCTGTCACAGTTGCTCCCCTCTTGCTTAAGAGGCTCTTCTAGCTGGGCTCTGCCCGTGCCCCTGCCCCCAGATCAGCAAGGGCGAGGCCATTATGATGGGGGCAGCAGCTCCTGTCATGGCGTCCATGGAGCACGAGTGTCTTTCTTGCAGGGGGGCCGCGGTGCAGCTGAGGGCAGGGCAGGGCAGGGAAAACTGCTGTAGATGAGCAATGGTGGTGATGCTGCAGGGGCAATGGCCCCCTCCAAGCCCTGGTGCCATTGCTCACCTCAGTTCGCAACAGTGCTGACCCCTGCTTGCAGCCCTGTGCTGGGAAGAGGCTCACACTGCCTGGACACCACAGCAGGGGCTGCAGCCCCATCTGGGCCCTGCCCCCTCGCTGCTCCAGTGGCAGGGCTGGAACATGCCCAGAGCCTGGCCAGAAGGGTCCCTTGGGCAAGGGGGCAGGGAGTGGAGTTATTCCTCCTCTCTCTGGCATCTGGCAGAGGCAGCAAGAGAGGGCTTATCCTGTTGCTTGGCCTGGGCACAGAACAAATGGCAGTGGTGGCGGCAGGCAAAGCAGGCAGACCCCTCTGTAGTCCCTCAGGGGCAGAGGGGGTGGAGGAGAGAATAACCCCCCTTCTTCCCCCTCTGCCTCAGGAGCCATGCCAGCCAGTGTTTCACTGCACCCCCAGCCCCACCACTGCAGGAGCAAGAGGGAAGTGTCAGGTAGACCCTGGCCTGGGTCCATGCCAGTGGGACAGGGAGGGCTGGCTATGCCCCCTTCCCCACCCTACAGCACAGCTTCCCTATAGGCAAGGGCTGGTCTAGCATACCCCACTCCTGGCCTGAGCAACTGCAGGCATGTGCCTGCATTTCCTCAGTCCAGAGAGAATGTCTGCAGTTGCAAATTGTTTCAATCTAGGCAGGTTAGATTAACCTGCCAAGATTGAATCAATTCAGGCTCCAGCTTTTTGAATATCTGTCCCTAGCCATAGTGTTCAGCAGAGAAGGACTCAGCATAGGTGATTATTCTGAATACTCAGAAAGGTTGTAATGGAGCCTATTCTGCCTGAGAAGGAAGGGAACTGGTAGGACAGGGCTAAGTAAGCATGCTAGCTACAGTGAAATGGTTAGAAAACAGCTCCTTGACAGCAGACTTTCAGATTTTTTAAAATCATTATTGCCCATTGCTATACTGCAATAGCACCTAAAGACCTCAGACTACATAATAACATCCAAAGACAGAAGCCCCAATGCCTTCTAACAAGGAAAAGAAGTTGCTTCTTCAAGAACAGGCAACCCAACAGACCATAGAGTTGGTACACTTCCTACTGATGGTATTTTCCTGCTACTTCTTGACAACAACAATCAATGTTGCTAAATATACTACTTGCAAATAGGGCTGCCAACCCTCCAAGACTGCCCTGGAGTCTCCAGGAATTAGATATAAATCTCCAAGAGACTGCTGAGAATCCCCCAGGAGATAAATAATAGGGCATTCATTAAAATAAACATTAAATGTTGTATCTGATTTATATAATAGTCCAGTGGGCTTTTAAAATGTAATAGTAATGTGCATTTGCTTTCCTGATGTGGTCTATGCACCATAATCTGTAACTGAGATACGCAAGCACGCAGGCATATTGGCATTCTGGAAACCTCCAGGAATAGATTCAAACAAGTTGGCAATCCTACTTGCAAAACCGTCAAAACAAAGATCATGCCAGGGGTGTCCTTGCTCTTTTCCCCAGCAATCAGCTGGGCCACTTTTTAGCTATATCATAAAAGGGGTAAACCGTCTGTCAATAGTATGTGGTTTTCTACCTCTGTGTCCAACATGCATGGGGAAAAATTAAAAAGCTACCTATTCAGTTACATAGTTCTAATTGGTTCCCCCTACAAAATGAATGCTTAGGCAGCACTCCTAACCCCAGACTTCCTGTGTCTGGGAATCTCAGTGACTAAAAGGTACAATTCCTAATCTCACATATTCATTTCCCAGCCAAAGCTTGATAAACAACAAATACACTTAAACAACATTATGTGACACAAATTTAAATGCTTAAAAGCATTCATGCACCTCACTAACAACTTTTGATTAACCTCTGACTTGCCCTGTTGCTTGGAATTGAAGATATCCCTTGAAAAACAAGTACTCCTATTGTTAGGATATGGTACCTCAATTTATTCTAGCCATGTTATATTTTAGGACTCAGTTGATTTTAATGTTGTGGTTCTTCCCTTTCTGAGCTCTTCTCAAGCAAAATGGCCACATCAGGGCTTCTTATATTCCTCCCTTCTCGAGGTTGGAGAGGGTTTCACCTATTCCTACTCAGTATATA
This sequence comes from Alligator sinensis, assembly GCF_000455745.1. Taxonomy (NCBI): domain Eukaryota; kingdom Metazoa; phylum Chordata; order Crocodylia; family Alligatoridae; genus Alligator; species Alligator sinensis. The sequence continues at coordinate 350,715 of NW_005842305.1, read as the reverse complement.
ACCATGTGAAGTGACACCTTGTTAACCAAGGACCAACCTTGTAGGATATCACTGTTGTGACCAATGATTTCCATTTTAGGCACTCTAGCCAGGTACAGAAGTTACACTTATTATGTGTTAAGTGCACAGAAAGCACTCTACAACCATAACTAAACAGATGGTCAGGGCACATAGAGCTGTATAAAAATGGCAGATCTCACACTAAGATAACTCTGGATGGATGTGGTATCAGACTTCAGCACTGTAAGTCAGAGTGCCATAACAAACATGTACCAGATCCCATTGTAACTCACATTATGTCACTTTCCACCGGCAACCCATGGGGCTTTGCTCCTCTCACATCCCCTGCATGGGGTAGTGGTCTATCCTCAGCCAGAGCCCAACTCCTCTACCCGAATGCCACGTTGGCTCTGCCCCTAGGCTGTCACTGACAAGAATCAGCAAAGCCCCAGTTTCCAACCCTCACCCCCTTGTTCCCTCTGACCAGCTATGAGCCACTGTCTGGTATTATCATTCAGTGGGCAGATTCCATCTACCCCATCTGGGCATTTGTAAAGATTTCAGCTTTCATTTAAGTGCTATGATGATTATGGACACCACATTCACACAGGGGGCTGTCTAAGATGTTCATCTTGTACAGTGCTGTTTTGAAGTGTCCCGGCTATGTGAAGATGGAGAACAGGAAGATCGACTGGGAGCCCCACCTGGGGGATGCTTGGAAAATGGTCGTCTCCAGTCCCAAGTCATGGAGTACCAAGGTCACTCCTCCCTTGGAATTGAGCAACAAATACGTACCTCTCACACCACCAGCAGAGATATCAGCAGAAACACTGGCTCTGGATGAGGGGAGGCAGCTAGCTGCCACCCCTAAAATGAGACGCAGGGTGGTTATGGTGGGTGACTCCCTCCTGAGAGGGACAGAGGGGGCGAACTGCCAACATGACCCCCTGACCTGTGAGATCTACTGCCACCCAGGGGCCCATATCCAGGACATGGCAGAGAGGATTCCTAAACTCATCCTGCCCTCTGATCACTACCCCATGCTCCTCACCCATGTGGCCATGAATGACATAGCTCAGAACAATCCTGGCCAGGTCATGAGTGGCTACAAGGCTCTGGGGGCTGGGCTTAAGGGGTTGGGGGTTCAGGTAGTTTTCTGCTCCATCCTCCTGGTTGCGGGCTGTGGGCCTAGGAGAGATGGATGTATGGAAGAGGTGAACCAAAGGCACCTGTAGAGGGCAGGTTATAAAATCAAAAGTGATGACTGATTTCAGGTTAGCAACCAAAATCAAGGACAGTATAGGTACATACATAATAGAAGGAAAACCAGTGGAAACATAGGACCACTGCTCAATATATCTGGTCATGTGATCACAAACACCAAGGAAAAAACTGAACACCTGAACGAGTACTTCACATCTGTATTCCACCAGTCTAAGAGTGATAGCCTGCAAAATGTAAATATGACACAGAATAGTCACAGTAGGGATGATCACCTACCAACAGTCAATGTAAAGCTGGTGAAAGAACAGCTAAAGAGCTCGATATCTATAAGTCAGCAGGACCGGGTGAACTCCATCTGGGAGTGCTAAACAAACTAGCCAAAGTCATCTCAGGACCACTGGCAAACCTCTTTGAGAATTCATGGCACTCAAGAGAGGTCCCAGAAGACTGGAAGAGGGCCAATGTTTTGTCCATCTTCAAGAAGAGGAGGAGAGAGGACCCAGGAAACTACAAGTGGATCAGCCTGACCTCAATCCCAGGAAAAATCCTCAAAAAATGTCTCAAGGAGTCCATATGCAATAAGCTAATAGAAGGCAAAATTCTGAATGAAAGCCAGCATGGTTTTGTTGCAGGTAGGTCATATCTGACTAACCACATCTCCTTCTATGACCAAGTTACTCACCACCTGGATAAGGGCGATGAGGTCAAAGTCATTTACTTGGACTTTAACAAGGCCTTTGAGGCGCTCCCATGAGGCTTTCCAGGTAACACTGGGGCACTATGGACTCAACAATTCAATGGTCAGATGGGTGGGAAACTGGCTGCAGAGTCGGACCCAGAGGTTACTAATAGACAGATCTGTGTCGACCTGGAAGAAGGTAGCCAGTGGTGTCCCCCAGGGTTTGGTACTTGGACCAGTGCTTTTCAACATCTTCATCAATGATCTGGATATCGGGGTGAAAAGCACACTGGCAAAGTTTGCTGATGACACTAAGCTGTGGGGAAATGCTGCCATGCATGAAGATAAGCTGACGATCCAGGCGGACCTAGACAGATTAGTTAGATGGGTGGACCAGAACCAGATGCTGTTCAACACTAAGAACTCTGATCACTACTGATGCTGTGCCCTACACTGATGCCCCCTACACTGTAAAGTGCTCCATCTGGGGAGGAAACATCTGCAACAAATGTACAGACTCAGTGGTGCTACTCTAGCTAGCACCACATCCAAAAGGAACCTGGGGGTCATAATTGACCATAAAATGAATATGAGCCACCAGTGTGATGCTACTGTTAGCAGACCAAACAATATGCTGCCATGCATCAACTGATACATCTCAAGCAAAACTAAGGAAATTATTCTCCTGCTTTGCTTGGCATTGGTGAGGATGCAGCTGGAGTACTGCATCCAGTTCTGGGTGCCACACTTCAAAAATGATTTCCATTCACCCTATCTCTTATATAAATTTAGTTGAACACAGAAGGCCACAGTACCTGGCCTGCCAGACTCTCCATGGGCCCAGAAATCAGGCAGTAGGGGAGTGGTTAGGATCTATCTTCTTATGTCATTCTTATGTCATTCTTATGTCACTTAGTCTAATGCCCTAGAGTGCAGGGAATATATCTGTGTGTGTGCAAATTATGCATCCTGTTATGAGTATCTGCACACTGTTAAGTACAGTGTTGAGCTCTTTGGTACGACAACTTCTGGACCATACAGGAGCACAGTATTCTGCTGGGGCACATACCATTGCGAGGAGCCTCTCCTGCAGCCAGGCTGGGGCCTATGGCCACTTTCACCTTCCGGAGTCTTCGGCAGCAAGATACCATTGTAACTATGCTGGTTCAGAGCACTTTGAAGTTGGCACCCCATGTCATCCTGGCTAAATGTCTTAAGGCAGCTACCTGTGCAAAGACTTTACTGCTGACCTTCTGAATGTGATGTTCATAGGTGAGGGAACGGTCTAATATGTCTCCTTGGTAAGGTGGGGTATGCTCATGGGGAAGGATGTACTTGTCTACTCTGATATTCAACATGCTTTTGGCTTGATGACTGTCCATGAGAAAGACTGATTATACTGATTTATTGATGCTCTTCACTGACCCCATGCCTTTCAAACAACGTCCCCAACCCCCACACCATTCTCCCTCCCTCTCCTCCCAGAGAACCAGGGAAGATTCATGGCTCTGAGCCCTGACACTTGGTTTTCCCAGCCCTCCCAGCAGGGAGATGGAACCCAGGCATCCCTGCTGGGAGGCAGAATGTGGGAGTTCTGTGCTGTGAACAGTGCTGGGCTATAAGGAGCTGCATGACTTCCAGCCCCAAGTGGGGGAAAGGGTCCAGACAGGAGACTCACCAGAGGTCACTCAGTGTTTCCCTTGTCTGCAGACTCTGCATTTGTGCACAGAAGTCCCAGTCATGGGGCCTGAAATGCTGGATCCAGGATGGTCAGCCGGACACCTGCAGACTGCTGGAGATGTGCAAGTAGATGGTGTCAGTGACATGAGAACCAAAGGAAACCCTCGATGTGGGAGGGTGGAAAGTATAAGTTGGCAACTGCTTGCACCTGCTGTGCCATGACACTTCAACAGGCCATCCAGGACCAGGAATGCACTGTGAAGGTCCAAGAACTAGGTCTATGAATGGCCAGTTGCTCTCTGAGGGAGGTCATATATACCACTATGAAGCTGAGAGAGTCACAGTGCCAGGATAAGGAGTTTATGCATAGGGTCAAAAACCACCTGAGATACCTCTGAGTGGCATCAACACTACCTCCCACAGGGAAACGATTGCCCTTCCAGACTGGAGTGATAGGGCAGGCTGCTGCTCACCTCCCTGCACCCCATCATGGAGAGCCCTGCTCCAGGGACTTATAGAATCAGAGAAAGTAAGGGTTGGAAAGGGACCTCAGGAGGTCATCTAGTCTAACCCCAACTAGGTCATCCCAGCTGAAACTTTGTCTAGCCAGGTTTTGAAAACCCGCAAGCTTCCACCACCTCTCTGAGTAACCTGTTACAGTGTTTTACTAAAACATTGCCCTCCTTTGGGTAACATGCCTGAGAGTCCCACCGGGGTGGGGGGTCTGGATGGCAATTGTGGGGGAAGTCTCCACATCACACACTAATTGGGAGATGCTGGAGGGGCAGGGGGGTGGCCCAGAACAGGAAATATGGTGCTTGGGAGCCGCTGAACTGTGGTCCAAGGAGCCAGGAAGGCATGCGGTGGGGTCTTCTCTGGGAAACAGCAGTGAGGGAGGGGATGGGGACCAGGCCTTGGCAGTAGGACTGGGGCACAGACCTGCTGCCAAGGCCAGCATTGACTCACCAAAGCCAACTTCTTACACCCAGTAACTGGCAGTTGCCAGTGCAGGTGCAGGGCCCCAAGGAGAACAGGGGGTGGTGGGGGTGTCCCACAATCTCACCAAGCCAGGCCACTGCAGGCCCAGGTCCCACTGTTGGGGAGCAGTGCAGCCTCTGTGAGGAATGGCAGCCCCTTGGGCTATGGTCCAAGGTCCAGAGTGAGCAATGTTCCAGAGTTTTTCCATATTATTCACATGAAAATTTTGGCAGCTGCAACATTTAATTAAACTGAGGGGTGGCAGCTTCATAGGTGGCATTCCCCCAGCCACTCCAAGGTTTCATGTTTAAGTTGAGCCCCCATGGCTGCCCATTCCTCTCCCCCCACTCAATGGCATAACCACCCGGTGCAAACAGGGTCTTTCCCCACTCTCTCAATGATAACCTAGAAGAAGGTTCCAAGTTCCAGAGTAGGCAAAAATCACACATTTTTTGTTTAATAAACACACTAGAAGTTTTGCAACTGCAATGTTTTAAACTAGGGCACATCTCTATTTCATACCACATTCCCCTGCACACTAGTGTGTACCTCTGGTGGGGTTTGGGGTGGGAGAGAGAAGGGGGACAGTGCTTGGGCAGCCTGTGTGGTGGACAGCAGTGCCCATGAAGTAGAGCCAGAGGAGCCTGTTGCAGGAGCTCCATGGCCCAGTGCCAAGGTATAGGCACTTGAAGCCCTCTGGCCCTACTCATCCAGGGAGGGCTCCCAGTCCATGTGGGTAAGGGCTTCACACATCCAGACAGTCTGCAGTGTGGCAGGGTGGGGCCACCAATATCAGCAAAGGGGAGGGAGGGGTAGAAATACAAGCATCCAGGACACATGCATGTCCACACACACACACACACACACAGAACCCAGGCATCCAGGAAACATACACAGAGAGCTCAGGCATCTGGGACACATGGGGCATGCTGGGTGGGGCATGAGCAGAATGGCTGGCTGATGTCTCATGGCCATGATGAGACTCTGCCACATCAGGTCCAAGTGGGAAGCCATGATACCCCACCAAACAATCAGGGGCAGCTTGGCTGTTTGGCTCCACTCAGGAGTCTTCAGCAGCTCAGAGAGCTCTCAGAGCATGCTGGGAGGTGTATGAGAACCCCCTCTACCTGCTAAGCTGAGGTCATGAGGCAGTCTGTGAGTCTCCCCCCCACCACACAGACACACACGAGAGCTAACATGTGTTCTGCTTCCTCTTGACCTAAACAGGGGCACCTAAAGTAAAACTTGAAAGTTAGAGCGCTTCCGCGTGGGATTTTTGAATGCCTGTACTTAACCTCTGTCATATTAATGAGCTGACAATGATTTCTGTAACCTCAAACCATTTTTTTTTAATTGTGTTTAGCGTTTTCTCTCTCTATACTTCTGTAAATTTCCAGTTCGTCTGACGTCAGTTTCTAGCATTAGAGGCAGTCTAGCTCTCAGCTTTCTGTTAATCAGAAATGTTTTTTCTGAAAAACCATGATTCATTCGTGCTGTCCTGTAATTTAGCAGTGCTAAGTACAGATAACAGTCTGACTCCTCATGCTTTTTCAGGATCCATTGTATTATTTTAAGACCATTTCACACCAATTGATTGGATTGGGATCATTGGGGATTAGTGGCTACATGACTACACCCAAATAATACCAGAAATTGCTTCAAAACCTCTTGCTCACCATTATCAGCCATTGCTACATCAGACATGTCTGGAAAAAATAGATTTGACATGAACAATTACTGGCTTAGTTGTTGTATCTCCTAGTAAAGGTATCTCAGGAAAGTGAAAATAAGTGAAAATATCTCATAGAATATATTTTGCTGTTTTTGCTCAGCCAGCATAAATCCACACCTTTGCTCCAAGGTACAATTTTTCCTGCAGCACCAATATGGGCTTTCTTATTTGACATTACATATATTTTTGATATATGCAACAAACTTTGTCTACTTCCTCTTAAGGCAATTGGAAATGTTTCTATGCCTTCCCTTTGGCTTTTTAAATGCTAAGTGTCTTTCTCCATTAATTTTACCTATTTTAACATATTTTTACCTATCTTAGCACCTTTGGAATCACCACCCAGAGGTCCTTAAACAGAATTTCATCTAAGATTAAGATCTTTATCCTGAATAGAAGATATGAGCTAGGAATACACTCCTTCACCAAGGCACATATAGCATCTTTACACATGCTCACTGTGATAAAAGGGGCGTTGCGTGTTGTGCTGCCTGCTGGGTGTGTAGCCCCTCCCCTCAACTCACCTGCCATGACTTGATGTTATTCTATAAAGAGAGAGGGTTCAATGGAGATCTTCCTGGGAGGGCTTCCCCGGGAAACGGCAATACTTGCGATTTTGGCGTGATGTTCCAAGGGGCTCTGCCTCCCCTACACCCCATCCACTCGCCAGCCAGATGAGCATCAGCACAATGGTGGTTCATCCTTGTGGGCTTGACCACAGCTTGCTTTGAGAGGAATCCCACGTCCGAATGGGCTCAGTTGGCATTTGTCCCTCCTGCCTCAACGTGTAGTGTTCCCTCCCTTGAGGCTGTCAGGCTATCTAAGCATAATGTCGCACCTACTGCAGTGCCTCTGAGTAGGGTGCTTTGTTCTTACACCTCTTCTCTCTCTCTCTTATTTTTTCCTTTTTTTTTCAAAAGAAATAGACTCCTAGGGAGGAGAGGAATGTGGAGCTGCCTCCTTTCCCCCACCTCCTACAGGGGGCTCAAATGTTTCCCCTGCTCTGCCTTGAGTGCTGCACCAGCTGTGGTGCTCCTCTCCTGTGCAGGAGCCTCAGCATGTCTGGTGTGCTGCACACCAGCATGCTCTCTCTCCAGCTCCTCTTCCACCCAGGTTCTGGCAGGGCTTTTAAATTTTCCTGTGGTGGCCGGCACAGCTGCCGTGATTGGTCCAGCTGTTCCCTGCCCAGGAAACAGCTGATTAAATAGTCAGCGTAATGCCGGCTCATGCAGCCGTGGCCGTGGTCCCTGCTCCTGCTCTGGCTGCCTGGCGGGAGGTAAGTTTTCCCCACGGGGGGGGCTGTTTCTGGGGTTTGGGGCCTACGAAGATTACCTTCTCCCCTTCGGGAGCCTGTGGGTGTGCCTCGCCGCCACACTCACCTTGTGATATTCAAGAATTATTTTGGACTCAAGGTTCCTGAAGTAAGTCCTCTTTGTTCAATCACACAATTCTAGCTGCCTTTGCCTAGCAGAATATGTCCTTTTTCCTGTCCCTCCCATACACTTCTAGAAACCAGGAAGCCAGGAGTGGTTACTTAAAGGTACAATTCCCAATGCTGCAAGCAACACCAAATGCCTGATGCATCAACTCTCAGCATCCACATTAAAATAGTGAGATTTTTTTTAATTAAAAGTCAAAGGAAGGTTTCACCATGTGTGCAGTATTTATTTTTAAGTTTCAAGTTTTGTAACCCCCAATGTATGGCTTGTTTATTTTAGTGTGTTGCTTTTTCACAATTTTTACAACAAAATAAGGCACTTGCTGCTCCTGATTTCTGCTCTCGAGTATAAGCTTCATATTAAGCCTATACTTCAATCCAGTCGTATCTTTTCATCAAAACACTTCTCATCCTGAAGACAAGCCAAGAATAAGGTTTATGTTTTAAACACCTTTCCATTCCACTGCTGGTTGCATTTGGACATCTCTAGTGGGTGGAGCTGGATTTGTGGGTGGATCCTAGGAGAGTTCCACCAACTTCACCCTAGCCCCAATGTGAGTACTCATTTGAGAAAGGGGATCTTAATGTTGATACAGTCAAATGCAAAGAGTGAGGAGCAATGCTTAGTCTCAGCAGAAACAATATCTGCTGGCAAAAAATATTGAGTCTTTCCCCCTCCACTGCACACATGCAGAGTCCCAGGGGCCTGCAGGGCACAGATATTGGGCTTGGAGAATGACAGACTGGGGAGGTGCTCAAATGAATGAGGCTATGAAGTTATGTAGACTTAGCAGCATGGCAACCAGTGCTGTTTGCACCTTCGTGTATTTTCAGAACAGACAATTAATTGAGGTCAGTGTGTTCACAGAAAGCAAATAATAGTCCTTAACACATCAAACAAAAAGCTTTACTGTATAACATTCTGACTATGATGGTATTTTATTTCAATGTTTAAAGAGATTTCATTTTTTCCAAAACTCAGTTACCCATTGTGTTTAAGGGAAGTTATGAGCAGTAGAAACAGCCTGATAATGTGCTTATTGCAGACTGCTTCTCACATCTCATCAGAGCCCATAAACCCCCAGTGACCCACTCCAGATGCCAAAAACATCACCTTCTTTACAATTTCCAGAATCCATAGGTGATGCGTAGGGGAGGTACAGGGGGGCACGTGCCCCCCCTGAGATTGGCCACCACAAAAGCCTCCACTAGCTTCTGTGGGCGGTCGCTAGCACCCCCCACTCCCTTCCACTGTCGATATGGCCACCAGCAGCTGCAGGCAGTCCTCGCTCACCACCTACTACTAGCCAACCCCCTCCCTGCCCCACCATGCTGTGGATGGTCCCTGCTCACCGTTCACTGCCATGGTGCCCCTCCAGTCACAGGAGGCACTAGTTGTTCATATTTCAGATTGTAGTTATGCATTGTCAATACAAAAACAGAAGAGCACAGATGACATAAAATAACAGATGTATCAAAATAAATTATATAGAAGCTACTGTGATGATTCTACTACTCAATTCATTATATACCCACAACATTCATTATATACCTCATTTATTTAATATAAATTAATTTATAATCCTTTATGCCAGCATGTCACTGGAACAGGGCTCTAGAATGTGGGTGCAATTTGCAGGGCAATACAGTATTAATTAAATGATTGTAAATAAATGGAGGTACTGTAAGACTAACATTTTCAAACTGGTGTGGCTACAGTGGGTACTTAAATCAAAGCAATTTGTGCTAAATTAATTCAATAAATGTTCCAGACTTCTGGAAAAAATATCAGACTATTATGGTTCACTGATACATGGTTAAATATTGAAGTAGGAGCTTAATTCTTAGACAGCCAAGCTTGAAAACCATAGTAATAAGTTACTGACAAGTGATGATTTCTTCTTTTTTTTTCCTTTTTTCCCCCTCTCGCCAATATAGAGAAGCTGACAGTCTTTCAGTTTTAGACTGCACTTTTCCAAGGACATGGAATGCAAGACAGCAGCTAACTTCTCAAGATGCTATTTGAGAAGGCAGGATTAAATCCCAAACTGTGCTATTTCTAACACCCCACAAATAAAAAATGCAAATTATGCCATGAAGCATATTTCCTGGTTTTCAAGGTCACAAAGCACCATTATGGCTACTGAGTGGGATCTGCATCATATAGGCCCTACAGTTTCACCCAGTCACTCCTGTATCCTGCCCAGAAATTCAACAGCTTGATAGGCAGGGGAAAAAAGCACCTATAAAAACAGGAATAAAAATTATTTCTACAAAATGTCTACAAAGTGCCTTTTCAAAGTGTTTTGGAATCCTTTCACCATTGATAATTTCCAGCAACATAAATGAGTATTAGAGCCAAGTAGGTTGACTAAGGTGAGTTTGGCTGTGAAATGAGCATAATTTGTTCCCATTTCAGCTGGTTGATAGATATGATTGTTATTTTTCACTGTGTGTGAAATATGACTTTAATTTTGTTCCCTGTGACCAGCAAGGGCAAGAAAAAGCACCCCTGGCTTTGGAGCCCTGCATACAAATGTTACATTAAAATAAAAAAACTCACAAACGAAGGGAGTTTTTATTCAACTTATTCAAATTGATGTTTTTGTCTGATAAATATAAAATGTCAAATCCTAAGACTAAAAAGAGAAAAAAAGCTGAATCTATGTAAAGGCTCTATTGTGAGACAGCTGAAATACCATAGGATATATTTACTTTGAGACAGCTGAATGCCAAGTGAGAGGTCATCACAGGTAGTCCTCCATTAATTGAATACCTTTTAATAAGTTTTTTTAGTATTAAACCATCCATCTATGACTGATGAATCAAAGGACTTTTCTGCTTTCACTCACTGTGTGCGAAATACAGAAGAGTGACAGATTCATTAATCTATCCTTATTTATAATTGATACCATGTAGAATTAACATTAAAATGAATTGTATGAACTTTGTATTACCATGAGAAAGCATAAAAGATGGCAAGGTACAAAGGAGACACACAACCTTGGGAGTCGGGGAATGTGTGTTTGGGGTGACAAGATGCAGAAACAGGAACAAAGAACTGGAAGGCACCTCCTGGGCCATTGGGTTTAGTCCCCTTCATTCACAGGCAATCATTAAGTGAAAGAATCTCCAAACCCCATTCAAGGGTTCACACAAATGGTCAATAATAGTTGTTCTACTCTACAACCTGATCGTAGGAATACGTATCTCATTAAACTGTTGTGTGATGCACCATGACATTACATCAGAATTGAAAAGAACACTTAATGAAACCTCCAGATTCAGAATCTGCAGTCAGTTTTGGGGATGCGTATTATTGTGTACCAACAGCCAGGTCCTTCCCTCTTTCATTCACACAGGGTACATCTACATGTGTGCCTTACTGCAGAGTTGAGTAATTAGCTCCACAGTAAAGCATCACTGTCTACACAAGCACCAGTATTAGGACAGTACTATCGTACAGCAGAGTTATTAACTGTGGTGAAGTACACACACAAAATCAGACCCACATATAAATTGTTTCTGCTCAGCCCAGGCAGCAGGGGGCCAGAGCCCTGCCTGCTACCTAGCCACACAGCTCCACACTTTGGGAACTCTTGTGCCCCAGCCAGCCCCAACAGCACCCAACGCGACCACTCTGAGCCCAGGGCTGACCCCCTGAGCCTGCTGCCAGCTCAGGTCTGCTCTACCCCAACTGAAAATGCGGCTGTCCCAAGTGCATGTGTAAATGCTGTACCTGGGAGCAGTTAACTCTGGCACAGAGTGCACCATAGTTTATTCCATCACTTTAATTTCATATGTAGATGCACCAAGTGGTACTTAATAAATAACACCAATTAAACCATAGGAGCAACTCACAGAAGAAGATATTAGTCAGTATGGGGAAAGAGAAAGATCTGGCCCTTCAAGGTTTGGCTTCTTAATCCCCCTCCTCCCTCCCCCTCCTCCCCCCTACTATATAACTCAAGTGAGTCATGATCTGAACATCTGCAGATATGGTGGCAATATAGAAAGAATATAAAAAATGAAAATTGCTACAGAAAATATTATATTATACAAAGGATGGAAATAAACATAAGAAAACATGAAAAATGAGATGGGGGGGAAAAACAAGCTGGAAAATGAAGAGAATAAATTAGAGGTACATTTTACAAAGTGCAGGCTAGTTCATTTCAATGCATTAGTCAATTCATGAGGGAGTTTTTCTTGTACTATGAGTCAGCTTTATTATCTCCTTCCTCAGTACTGCGAAGACAGTATCCAAAAGACAATGGCTCCATTCTGGTATAGTACTATTGAGCAGGGCTTCAGAAAGGCCCCTACATAGACCATTGTGGTATTCAATGATTTTGAGCAGCTGGTGCTCTATCTTTTAAATTCAAAATATATTGGTGGATTAGGATGTTCTCTTTTGGAACAGAAAATATATTGGGCACAAAAGTTTGTTAAAATTACAGCACTAATTTGATATTTAAATTAAAGGAAGTAGAAACATCAGTCTTAGTGTACTTCATTTTGGTTTTGTTACGCCAAACCAGACTTTTGGAACAGAATGTATAGACCCTACGTGCTCAAAATTCATACAACTGTCTTCCCTACATTGTCAGAACTCACAGCAACAGCATCAGGTAAAGGGTGGGCCCAGTTGTTATGGGATATGAGTCATGGTTTAGAATCATACAGATATAGAAATGGAAGGGACATAAGGAGGTCATCTAGCCAATCCACTGGCCAACACAGAATGGTACCTCTTTAACGCATTTCATCCAAGTGTTTGTCTAGCCTGCTCTTAAGAAATGCCTAGGGGTGGAGGTTCCATCAACTCTCTATGTAATCTGTGCCAACACTTAACAGCCCACATAATTACCATAGTTACTTGAATAGCAGATGACCCTGATTATAAGACAACCCCCCACATTTAGATTCTATATATGGAAAATTAATAAATTTGTTATAATTTTCCAGGTATGAAATTTAATTATTGTAGGTTTGCCTTGAATTTGTCCTTCTACCACTGCTACAGCAGGGAAAATAGTGGTGGTGGAGGAGGGGGGCCAGGTCACCCATTTACTTTCTGCTTCCTCCCAACTTTTTTCCCTGGCACCCCTTTCACCCTCTCTCCACTCTGAGCACATGGAAATGAGGAGCAAATTTGAAAAGAGTAACCTTGAAATTAAACATGGTTGTAGCAAATGGCATATAGTGCCCATGAACTTAGTTTAGCCAGAATTGATGCTTGTCACCTTTTTTTAACTGCTGCCAGCTTTAGCACAGACACTCCAGAAACACACTTTTGAGCAGTACTTTGGCACCTACACATAGGTAATACAAACTATGCATGATATTAATCCAAAGGCAACGGCTTGTGGTTTACCAGATAGCTCATTGGGTGGGGCCTCACCAGAGGCAACTGAATTTCAAGTCAGGGTGACCTCACAGCTCAGCACTGCTCAGTATGTGTGTGTTCTCCAGATACCGCCCACAAAGGATCCATATGCTAATTAGTCCCCACTCATGACTGGAACCAGGTGTTATTGCCAAAAATTCATATGCAGATGAGGCACAGGGCAACCTGGTCCACCTTCATCACAGAGAGTGAGGGCACGTTAATCATATGCACTGGGCTGAGAGAGGGGGCAACAGAAGGATTCTGGGTGAACTGTATGCAATGTTATGACTCACCATGACTTGACAGAGTCAGTGGTGAGGAGGACTGCACTTAATGGACAGTACCATTTGTCATATTCAAATGGGCTGCACTAACATATCCTTGTAGTAGGTTCCCATCATTATCGTGGACCTGGAGATTCCCAAATCACTGGCCACAGACTGCGGATAGCCCTCCGAGTGAGGTAGACTGGCACAGACATGGTGAGCAACCACAGACCCTGACAGAGCCCAGATCCACTAGGGTACCCCAAAAGATGGCAGCAGACCCCCAGATGGTAGACCCCCAAAAGTAGAAGGACTCCCAGACTCTGGTGGTGAAAAAAGCCTTGGATAATAAGAGACCCTCCTGAATGGCAAAGGACCCCAGACTATAGAAGACCCCCCTCCAGATGTCAGGGGACCCTGGAAAATGAGGGACCCCACTGTACAATGAGGGACTTCCCCCAGGAATTGGAGAAGGACCCCCCCCCAGATGATGAAGGACCTCCCCCCCAACATCAGAGGAGGACCTCCCGGATAACAAGGGACCCTCCCGAACAACAGAATAACCTACCTGGATGGGCCCCCCTGGACACCAGAGGACCCTCCAGATGATGAGGGACCCCCATGAATAACCTATTCTGGATGAGGAGGAGGACCCCTTCCAGACAACGGAGGGTGTCCTTTGGACACTGACACACCCCCAGGACAATGAGGGACCCCCCTGGATGATGGGAAACCTCCCATATAGTGGAAGACCCCTGTTCCCAACTGTGACTGACACCACCAAACTGTAACAGACCCCACCAAATGATGAAGGAAAAACCTGCAGCATGCTTATAGGCTCGGCAGTGCTACGCTGGCTAGCACTATGGGTGAAACACACTTGGGGTCATGATTGACCACAAGATGAACATGAGCCTTCAATGTGATGCTGCAGCTAGTAAAGTGAGCAAAACGCTGGCTTGCATCAACAGATGCTTCTCAAGCAAATCCCAGGATGTCATTCTCCCATTGTACTCAGCCTTGGTGAGGACGCAGCTGGAGTACTGCATCAAGTTTTGGGCTTCATAATTCAAAAAGGATGTGGAGAAGCTTGAGAGAGTGCAGAGGAGAGCCACGCGCATGATCAGAGGTCAGAAAAACAGACCTTATGAAGAGAGGCTGAGAGCCATGGGACTCTTCAGCGTGGAAAAGCGCAGGCTCAGGGGTGATCTGATGGCCACCTATAAGTTTATTAGGGGTGTTCACCAGGATCTGGGGGAACGTTTGTTCACCAGAGCGCCCCAAGGGATTACAAGCTCGAATGGTCACAAACTCCTCCAGGACCGTTTCAGGCTGGACATAAGGAAGAACTTCTTTACTGTCCGAGTCCCCAAGGTTTGGAATAGACTGCCACCGGAGGTGGTTAAAGCACCTACTTTGAATGCCTTCAAGACACATTTGGATGCTCATCTTGCTGGGATCCTATGATCCCTGCTGACTTCCTGCCCCTGGGGCAGAGGGCTGGACTCGATGACCTTCTGGGGTCCCTTCCAGCCCTAGTGCCTATGAAATCTATGAAATCTATGAAACTTCATGTGGTTTGTGGACTGGCGCTTCATCCACTGCCCCCGCCTCAATTGTCTTCTGCTCAGTGGTGTCATTGGTATGGGAACTTTGACAGGAGGTGCCAATGCTGTGCCTGGTGCAGAGAGCCTCCCATGTACTGTGCACCTGAACACCCCACACCAAAGCATGGCAGCTATGCCACAATATTGTCCAGGACCAACTGGCCAAGGCCAACCTGGCCTCAGTAGGGGCCATGTCCATCGACCGTACTGTCCCAGGCAGCAAGACCCAGCTGTGCCCAAACATTACTGTGACTGACAAAGACAGCAAGCACACTGTGATAGTAGATGTCACCATCCCATTTGAGAACCGGAGCCAAGCTTCAATCGAACAGAAGCGCGAGAAGTATCAGCCACTGGCAGACACCTTGAGGAACTAGGGATATGACGTGACAGTTGAGGTGCTAATCATTGGGGTGCTCAGAACATGGGACCCCAGCAATGAAAGTGTTCTGTGGCCTGCTGTATATCCCACTGTTATGCCAAGCTTATATGGTGCCTCATGATGTCCGACACCATCTGATGGTTGAGGGACATCTATGTAGAACACATCATGGAACAGCACCGATACATGGACCCCACCAGACTGCCAATCAGAAGCGATGCAGAGGGGACCACCTGAGTGCCCTCCCCCCCACCCTCCACTGCACTGAATTGCCTCCGAAGTCTTTTAATCCTGGACTCTTCTGCACCCCCACAATTGTATCACACATGTTGTTATTTGTAACTGTATGCATTTCCCAAACCATCTCCCTATTACAATACAGTATTGTTTTGCAGGATCTCCTATATATTCTCTGCTTTGTAAGCATTGTGCTACTTCTCTCACTCCCTCCCCCCTCTCCCCCAACCCCTCGACTTAGTTGTCTGCATGTTTCATCTGTAACTTAGTTGCATTCCCATCCCTACCCCCATCTATGTAAGCCCCACACTCTGACCTTTCTGTATTTCTTTGTGCTTTGGACTCTGTCATTTGAACTTTAACATTTTCTAATAAATTAAATTTTTGGCATCAAAGAGGGTGTCAAGGCTGGCTCTGGCCCTCCTAGTGCCGGCCTGATATTGCAGTGCCTCCAGACCTGGTGCCAGTTCCCTGCAGAGGGAACATGTGCCTGTTTTTTTAAGGACCACAAAGGAAAAATAAAAAGGTTTCCATCAGTATGTTTGCCCAATGTGGGCCACGCATTTTTATAGTCATGCTCAATGTTGACTGCATTTAAACAACTCTATAGCTGGTTTCTGTTGCTAAGCACATGCTGCTTTTGGCAGCAGTTAAATGATAGACAATGTATTTAGTGAGATTTCCTTGTATGTGATTATAAGACAAGGTGCTTTTTTTCTCCATGCCAACTGGAGGGAAAAATAACCTCATCTTGTACTCAAGTAAATATGGTAGTTCTTTCTGGCATCCAACCTAAATTTCCCTGTTGCAATTTAAGACCATATACCTTTCTCTTGTCCTCCATGACCAAAGAGAATAGTCTATCTCCATCCTCTTTATAACCATCCTTCATGTATTTGAAGACTGTTATCGTATCACCCCTACCCCACTCCACCCCCATTTTCTCTTATCCAAAGTAAAGCACAGTTCTTCCAAACTTGCCTTATATGTCATAGTTCCTAAACCTCTAATCATTTTTCTTGCTCCCCACTGAACAGTTTCCAAATTGTCTATGTCTTTTAAAAGTGCAGTGCCTAAAACTAGACATAGTATTTCAGGTGAGGCCTAACTAGTGATGAACAGAGTAGGAAAAAAAAATCCCTTGAATTGCAGACAGTGGTCCTGTTAATACAAGGCTATAAGGCTATTCCTTTTTTTTTTTTTTTTTTGGCAACAAGACCACACTATTGACTTGTATTCAGCTTGCTGTTCATTACAGACCCCAGGTCATTTTTGTCAATATAACAGCTGAACCAATTGTTTCCCAATTTGTATTTGTGTATTTGATTGTTCTGTCCTAAATGCAGAACTTTGCACTTATTCTAAATGCATTACACTTAATTAATTTCAGATTATCTTTCCAGTTTATATATGTTATTCAGAATCCTAATCCTATTTTCCAAAATGTCTGCAGCTTCACCCAGGGTGATGTCATTTGCAAATTTGCTAAGTGTACACTCAGTCTTGCCCTCCAAGCCATTCACTGGGATAATAAACAATATTGGACCCAGGGACAGACTCCTAGGGAGCCACATTCAATATCTTTTCCCAAGACCGTTTAGGTGTGGCAAGGACATGGAACTTGAAAGAGAGAAACAAGTGTGGACCTATGGATGGTTACTTGGGAAAATCTGCAGACTTCAAAGGAGAAAGCCAATGGAGCTCTGGTGCAAGAGAGAATTTGACCATGTACTTTTAAAAGTCAAATCTGTGAACTTCGTAGTCATGGCTTTTAAATCTTCGGGGATGTTGAACAGAGCTATATTGTCTTTGAGGAATGAAAAACCTTACACTATAAAGATTATATACATCTTATGAGGCCTATTGTCTGTCATTTAACTGCCGTTGTTCAATGGAGTTGGGAGTCCAAGACAAGTGGTTGTTCCTTAAGGAGACAATCCTCCAAGCCCAAAGAGTGACAGTCCCAACACGAATCAAAGGAGGCAAGAGTGCTCAAAAGCCCTCATGGCTCCAAAGGCATTCAGGAATGTCTGAAAGCTAAAAAGGAGGTGTACACATGGTGGAAGGGAGGGGCTATCACCAAGGAGGATTATACCTCTGTTGCTCAAGACTGTAGTGGGGGCTGTTGGGAAGGCTAAGGCAGCGACAGAACTAGGACGAGTGACCCAGATCAAAGATAACAAGAAGTCCTTTTTTAAATACACAGGAAGTAAAAAGAAGGCACTGGATAATGTGGGGCCCCTGCAGGACACGCTTGGCAATCTGGTGGTTGCACCAGATGATGAAAGCTGACCTCTTTAACAAATTATTTGCCTCCATTTTTCTGAGCAGGACATCCCCCCTACTGGGATTCTTCCCCGGGGATAAAGGATGGACTCCGGAGTGACTCCGCCAGGCCTAGGGTAAGGAAGGACCGAGTTAGGGAACTTCTGGAGGAGCTGGACATGTTCAAATCAGCAGGTCCAGATGCTCTCCACTCTAGGGTGCTGAGGGAATTGGCAGGGGTCATTGCAGGGCCCCTGGCATGGCTTTATGAGCACTCGTGGTGCTCTGGCCAGGTGCCAGAAGACTGGAAAAGGGGCAATGTGGTCCCCATTTTCAAAAAAGGGAGGAGGGAGGATCCAGGAAACTATAGGCCCGTTAGTCTTACCTTGGTCCTGGGGAAGCTCTTGGAAAAAATTATCCTGGAGCGCATCTGCGAGGGACCAGCAGGGGAGATTATGCTTAGGGGCAACCAACATGGGTTCATTTGGGGCAGGTCCTGTCAAACCAACCTGGTGGCCTTCTATGACCAGGTCACATAATCCTTGGATGCAGGTGCCGTGGTGGATTTAGTCTTTCTGGACTTTAGGAAGACCTTTGACACTGTCTCTCACCCCATTCTCATTAAAAAATTAGGTGACTGTGGCACTGATGCCTACACAGTCAGATGGGTCACAAATTGGCTAGAGGGTCACACCCAGAGAGTGGTGGTGGATGGGTCATTTTTGACCTGGAGGGGTGTGGGCAGTGGGGTCCCCCAGGGCTCGGTGTGGGGAGAAGTGGGCATGATAGAAGGGACAGGCTACAACTAGATATGGACAGGTTACAGGGGTGGGTAGATGAGAATAGGATGGGATTCAGTACTGACAAGTGCAATGTACTGCACCTGGGGAGAAAGAACCAGCAGCATACCTACAGGCTGAGGAACTCCCTTCATGTCAGCACAGAGGCAGAAAAGGATCTTGGAGCCATTATTGATTCCAAGATGAACATGGGCCGCCAATATGAGGACATGGTCAGTAAGGCTAACCACACCTTGTCATACATCCACAGATGCATCGCGAGCAGGTCCAAGGAGGTGATCCTCCCCCTCTATGCGAACTTGGTCAGGCTACAGTTGGAGTACTGCATCCAGTTCTGGGCACCGTACTTCAGGAGGGGTGTGGACAGCACTGAGAGGGTCCAAAGGAGGGCCACTCGCATGGTCAGGGGGCAGCAGGGCAGGCCCTACAAAGAGAGGCTATGGGACCTGAACCTGTTCAGCCTCCACAAGAGAAGGCTGAGAGGGCATCTGGTGGCCATCTATAAACTTACCAGGGGGGACCTGCGGGGAGCGGGAGAGTCCCTGTTCCTCTGAGCACTACCAGGAATAACTAGGAATAACGGCCACAAGTTGATTGAGAGTAGGTTCAGGCTAGACATCAGGAAGCACTACTTCACAGTCAGGGTGGCTACGATCTGAAACCAACTTCCAAGAAAAGTGGTGCTCTCTCCTACCCTGGGGGTCTTCAAAAGGTGGCTAGATAATCACTTAGCCGGGGTCATTTGAACCCAGCATTCTTTCCTGCCCATGGCAGGGGGTCATAGATGTTTCATAGATTCATAGATGTTAGGGTCAGAAGGGACCTCAATAGATCATCGAGTCCGACCCCCTGCATTGGCAGGAAAAAGT
>NW_005842305.1:321263-330766 GCF_000455745.1 Alligator sinensis | reverse complement strand
TCTGTTCGTCATGCATCTGCTGATGCACGATAAAGTGCCATTAGCTTTTCTGTTGACTTTGTCACACTGATGACTCATGTTCATCTTGGAGTCCACTAGGACTCCAAGATCCCTTTCTGCTTCCATGCCACCAAGCAGGTCATTCCCTAGGCAGCAGGTATGCTGGACATTTTTCCTCCCTAGGTGCAGCACTTTGCATTTCTCCTTGTTGAATTGCATTCTGTTGTTTTCTGCCCATATGGCCAACCTGTCCAGGTCTGCTTGTAGTTGTTGCCTGCCCTCCGGCGTGTCCACTTCTCCCCACAGTTTTGTGTCATCCACAAACTTGGACAGAGTACACTTCACTCCCTCGTCCAAGTCGCTGATGAAGACATTGAAGAGTATCGGTCCAAGGACCGAGCCCTGCGGGACCCCACTGCCCACACCATTCCAGGTCGATACCGACCCATCCACTACGACTCTCTGGGTACGACCCTCTAGCCAATTCACCACCCACCAGACCGTGTAGTCATCCAAGTCACAGCCTCTTAACTTGTTCACCAGTATGGTGTGGGGTACCGTATCGACAGCCTTCCTGAAGTCTAAGTAAACGACGTCAACCCCTACTTCTGCGTCGGACTTGATGATCTGCTCAGGTCCCTTCTGACCCTACCAACTATGAAACTATGAATGCTGTCACTGAGTTCTATCAATGTAGGGAAGACAGTTTGTGAATCTTAAACATGTAGGGTCTTTGCATACTGTTCTGATTATAAAAATGCCTGATGACCTCAAAAGCACAACTGAAAGTACCAGGATTAAATTATTTTCTAATGAAAGTCTCAATATACATGTAGAGTAGGCCAGGTTTATTAAATATGCTTATTTTAGGGGTGTGTGAATTGGGCCCTATTTGATCCGGATTTAGATTAGGCCTGAATCAGGGACAGTGATTTGATTCATTGATTCAGATCACTGTCCCAGATTTGATTTGGCTGAATCTGAAGATTCAATACTGATTCAGAGAATTAGCAATTCGGACACAGACATAGCTTTAAAAGTTTATTCTACATACTTTGAGGTAGCTGGTGTGACTCATGAACACTGAGATGCTGGGACGCACAGAGCATCCCACAGGAGTGTGGGGGGAGCCTCCACATGCTCAGCAGTGAACCCAGAAGTGGACCAGAAGTACTTCCAGTCCACTTCCAGGTCTGTCAGGGAGTGCGCTGGGCAGGGCCCTGCACCTCCCTGGTTTGGCAATCAGCCACAGAGGGACCCTGGGTGCCACCCACCAGACCTAGGAGGCACTAGTTGCTGAGCCGGGGGGTAGGAAGGGGGCTCCCCGGTATGCTCCCCAGTGGACCCAAAAGTGTACCAGAAGTGCTTCTGGTCCACTTCCGCGTCTGCTGCTGAGTGTGGGATACTCCATGTGCCCCATCATCGCAGCACTCACAAGCCCCTGCTGCCTAGAGATATACAGAAGAAACATTTAAAGCAGTGTCTATGTCTGAATTTCTGAATCTTTCTGAATCTCTCTCAATTGATTAAGAGAGTTCCAATTTGATTCGGAAAGATTAAAGGGTTCTCTGATTTGATTCAGATTTGGAGATTTAGCTACTGAATTGGGCTGAATCTCCACCGAATCGAAACAGGGACTGAAGCTTCTCATAGCCCTAATGCTTATCATTACTCGTATCTCATGCATAATGTTAAAACTAGAGTTGCACTATGGGAATTACACCAACTAAGGGCAAATAACCACTTTCATGCAGACCACTTTTAACTCATTTACTTGACCAGTTCTTGGAAAACAGCATGCTGCTATTTCTATATTTGACAAGTTGACAACACAGACAATTGCAAAAGCAAAGGCACTTGCTTAGCAACCTAGAGTGGCTGCCATCACCAGATGCTATTTATCAGTTGTTACCATACAATGCACTCAAATACACAGTAGCTATTTCCTATTTTTAAGTGTACAGGGAAGATCTGTATCATGAATACTGATATGGGGTGACTGCTTGCTTTTAATAGTGACCATTGAAAATGTACAGTTAAACTTTTAAAAATATTCATTAGAATAATCTAGTATTTTAAAGCCATTTATACCCAGAAAGAAACTGCAAACCCTTGCCTCCCAGCATTTTTTACAGTGCTAAAGCACTCCTCCTTATATAAAGAGGGACTTCAAGTTAAATTCCATGGATTTGGAGGTGGATGGTAAGTTTGTTCTATTTTGAAGATAATGATCAAAAAAGCAGACAGAAAGCAACTTTAAAAGTTTGCAAGCAACGCGTGGAGGTCCCAACACATTTTTTTATCATTCTAATAGGACAGATGCAATACAAATCACAATCATAACTCATTTATAAGCATTGCTCTTTTCCTCCTATGATAATCATCCCCAGACAAAGGTGTATCACTGACCTGCTGTCAGAACCCATCTCTCTCAAATGTGGGCCTAATGCTTTTTTATTTTAACTTTTGCAACTTACTGCACTCTTTGTGTATGACTTAGAAGACAATTCCAAGATGACACACAACATAAAAGGTTCCTTCCTCTAATAATAGTGGTTCTTAAGAGCCAGAAAGGAGAAATATTAGACAATCCATGGATTTCCAGGAGTTTCCTTCTGTCTGGCAAACAGCTCAGGGAAAAAGACATAGAGTGGGACTAAAATTTAAAGCAGAAGCACTAGACCATATCCCAGGAAGGAGCACACGAGTGTGACAGATGGGCACCTTATGAAATAATTCCTTGATCAGTTCTCACTGCCATTTGGTTAATAAAAAACAGCCATTAGACAATCCATGGATTTCCAGGAGTTTCCTTCTGTCTGGCAAACAGCTCAGGGAAAAAGACATAGAGTGGGACTAAAATTTAAAGCAGAAGCACTAGACCATATCCCAGGAAGGAGCACACGAGTGTGACAGATGGGCACCTTATGAAATAATTCCTTGATCAGTTCTCACTGCCATTTGGGTAATAAAAAACAGCACCAGCCTCTTCCTTAGGGAAATAAAAGAAAACTGGCTGCTATTAGACTTTCCAATCCATTTGGGTGAGGCTCAGACAATTTGGAAATGAAAATGGATACATCCCAAAACAAAAAGAAAACTCTGTTTCAAAACCCCAATAAAAGTTGCTAAACAACATCAGTGTATGAAAGCAAGAGAAAGGAACAAATAGTTAAAGGAGTACATCTTACATGTGCCTTCTCATTCTCCTGTTATCAAGAAATGCATGTTTCACCACAATAGAATCACAGTTACTTTTAGACAAAATCAATACTATTTCACCTTAGTAATTCCAAAATATCAAACTCAATAAAATGTTTCTTGGAAAAATAAAAAACATGCTATACATGTATACAAATAAGAAGCTTCAAAACTAAGGCCACTTGTATAATTTTACCATAAATATACTTTTATATATTTCCAATACTGTACTATATATTCGAGCTGGCTAAAACTCAGAATTTCCAATTAATTGAATATGTTTTCAATGATCATTTTATCATTCTTATTTGAAACAAATAACAAATTTTAGATATACTCTAAAAAAACAACAAATGTTTCAGGAAATTATGTCAGAACTTACCTACTTGTATATTAATCTTGCATTATCTTCTAATGTTAATGATAGCAGCACACAAGCTATCAATTCATTTTATTAGAGCACAAGGAGACACTTTGTCCCAGAAATGAATATATGTTTCAATACCTGCTAAGTACTGCTTCCCCTAATTATTTAAAAAATAAAACATTTCCCTTATTACCATTCGCTGTAGCACATACTGTGCATTACTGCTACTCAATATAAAAATAAATGTTAAATTAAAAACAAATATTTGGAATGTCTGTGTTTTTTATTTTTTCCAAAAAAAAGAAAAGAAAAGAGCTCATTTTGAATTTCCCTCCTCCAAAGGAGCTACATATAAAATAAAATTTTAATTAGCTTGTTTCTATAAAATTTCAGATAAAAGTCATCTTCTTTCAGAGATGCATACAGCATAATTCTCATAGAACAACGATTAATAGATATAAAATGAAAATTTCTAGTCATTTAATAAACACAATAACTTGTATATCCAATTTAACCTTAACCTTAAGACAAAATGTTTAAAAATGCAGGAACCAAGACAACAGAGGCATTGCCTAAAAATGAAAAATAATGAGATATATCAACTAAGTCACCATATCCAATATGCTAGAACTGTTTAGCAGACAATGGTGTCTGAGCCTTGCCACAGCTGGCTTCCTGTCCCTCTGATGTCATTTTCTCTATGGCTGTGCAAAGCTTCAGAAGCAAATTTGATTTGGAGGAGATTCGGCCCGATTTGGCAGCCAAATCTCCTAATCCAGATAGAATCGAGAGACCCATTAAAAGCTCTGAATCAAATTGAAGCCTCCAAATCAATTTGGAAAAGACTCAGAGATTTGGAAGGCAGACATGCAGGAAACAGAAACTGAGAAGAAGGAGTGGGATGGGGTGATTTTCCATATATGGAAAAGGCTGAGGTGGCAGGGCAGGAAGACTGCTCTGATACTGACATCTGTAGCTGGCCAGTGACTGTGATCTTTCTCTGAGTTCCCTTCCAATCACACTGCTCTTGGGAAGGGACGTAGAAACAACATATAAGGCTGTGTGTTAACTCATCTGTGTGCCTTTTGTGAGCAGGGTGTCTCTCTCTTGCAGCAGCGTCTGAAGGGCTCTGGCTTGGTAGTAGGTAGTCTCATGGCACCAAGTTCTATCCAATCCTTTCCTATTTACCCTTGCCTACAATCCCTATTGTTATCCATTCCTTTCAGCTTATTCTTCTCCCCAAATCCTCTTATTTGTTCTTGTTAGCCTGTCTCCCCCCCAATCCTCCCCACCCCAACAAAAAGAAATCTGTGTTTTCCCTGACAGTGTGTCATCACTGTATAGGAAAGCAAAACATATATTGCATATAGTACACACAGACACACACGTTTTGCAGCACATCAAACATCATGAAGTGTACTGGAAAGGCAGGTGCCAGGTCTTCTGGCAGGGGAGGGAAAGGAGGCAAAGGGAGAGCTGCAAGTTCCACCCACTGCCCAAACACAGATGCACCCTCTTTCCTGGCAGTGAGGAGTCTTCTGCTACCAGTGGGAACAAGGAAGTGGGAGCTGTGTCTGCATCCGCAGCACCACCAGTAACACCAGTAATCACAACCACCAGCAGCATGACATTCTCCACTCCAATTTCAGTTGCAAATGTGAGCCTTCCAGTGCCAGAGGAGGAGCTGGATCTAGAAGCAGGAGGCCTGAGTGCCATAGCCAAGAAAATTCTTGGGTAGGAGGGGGGATCTGAGTTTGTGCTCACACCCCTCAAAGTTCCCCTAGAGGCAGGTCTCCTTCTCCAGAAGGCACTTCAGAGGAGGTTGTGGGGGCAGATGACTCAGCTCCTCCTGTTGTTGTGCCTCTGCCTGGTGAGGAGGGGGATAAGTCAGGATCCCTACCCACAACACAGAAGCAGGTGGGTAGTGTAGTGTGGGATTATTTTGAGGTGGCAGATTCTCCCAGGTATGCTACCTGCCAGCACTGCCAAAATGGTCAGCCTGGGCAAGGATAAGAAACATTTCACCACCACAGTGAAGCTGCTATATTTCAGAAGGCAGCACCCCTTTTCCCTTGTTCCTCCTCAGCCTGGCACCAGTGGACACCAGAGCGCCAAAAATAAGTCTCCCTCTTGCTCCAAAACCCCTGTCCCCAAGAAGCAGAGGCAGGCCACCCTGGAACAGTGGGGGAAAGGCAGGCATGTTCCCAAGGTAAGTGAGGTCACCCAAAGCATTGGGTAGATACTTGCTCTGGATGGCCAGCCTTTCTCCTTTGTTGAGCATCCAGGGTTCAGGTGGCTCATGGCACTCCATCATACCAAGTGCCCGCATACACCATCTTTAGCAGGACGGTGGTGCCCTCCCTGTATGAGGCATGCAGGAAGTACTTGAGGGAAGAGCTGTGAAAGGCAAAGCAGCAGGTAGCTTTATACTTCACCTCAGATATCTGGAGCAGCCAGGGAGGAGATTATGTCTACCTCTCCCTCACAGAGCACTGGTGCGATCAGCCAGGGTGTCAATGGGCTCTCCTTTAAGTGGAGATGATGGATGAGTCCCACATGGCAAGGGAGATAATGGTGGCCTTGAATCACATGGTGAAGGGGTGGCTCGTTGGGCATGGCAAGCTCACCTGCAGTTTCATGGTCTCTGACAATGGGGCCAATATGGTCAAGGTGGTGCATGATGCCAACTTTGTTGGCATCTGCTGTGTGGCACACAAGTTCTACCTCATAGTCAGGGACACCTTGGAGGGGGAAAGGGCTCCCAGTGATGGTGCCATCACTACCATGAACATCCAGCTAATGGGCGACTGGCCACCAACGGGGGGAGGGGGTCCCCCAGCAGCTGATTGCAGAGCCAGCAGTGAAACCAGAAGTTCATAGGCTCATCTGTGAAAGTGTTTTGTAAATTCCTTTTGAGGATGAGCACTGAGAGATTGGAGAGAGAGTGCTTTTCTTGTGAGAAATGTGCCCCCACTGATAATTGGGTGTTCTTGTCTTTAATAGATTTCTGGTGTGCATTCATTCTGGTGCGCAGTTGTTGTCTGGTCTCTCCTACGTATTTTCCATCACAGCATTTGGTGCACTGGATGAGATATATAATGTTTCTGGAGGTGTAGCTGTAAGATCCAGGAATGTTGATGGTTCTGTTGTGGGGTGTAATAATTGTGGGGGTACTGGAGATATGTTGGCAGATTTAGCATGTCTTGTCATGGCATGGTCTGGATCCATTCAGTGTGTTTTGGGCTGTGGGAAATTTGCTTCTGGTGATGAGGTTAGCGAGGTTTGGTGCTTGTTTGAATTTACAAA
Source organism: Alligator sinensis (assembly GCF_000455745.1). NCBI lineage: Eukaryota > Metazoa > Chordata > Crocodylia > Alligatoridae > Alligator > Alligator sinensis. Next base: position 323,892 of record NW_005842305.1, on the reverse strand, counting down.
ACACTTTTCACAGACAAGCCTATAAACTTCACTTCATCAACCTCCTCAATACAAAAACTCATGGTCTCAATATAGACATTGGATTTATGACACACTATAACCTGCCTGACATCTGACTCCCCAGGTACCTCTCCACTTTTACCTGCTATATCCCTTTCCACCCCACCCCCACCCCAGCCTCTCTCTCACCCCCTGATGCCTCAATTTACATTTTCACTGACTGGCTTTCTTGCCTACATATGAGCCTCTGGCTTCTTTACTATTCATTCCATCCAGGAAGAGCACACACCAACTGCAGATGCTTCCTCAGTCTACTGAAGCATTTCTAAATCCAAAAGCTTGCCAAGATATATTTCTCCAACTATTCAATTGGTCTAATAAAAGACATCACAACTACTCAAAGAACCTTGCCTGCCTGTTCCTTAGCCCAACACAGCTACAACCAGAACCCCAGTTAACACACACGTGACATAAGTTTTGCTTTTTTATAGATTCATAGATTCATAGATGCTAGGGTCGGAAGGGACCTCAACAGATCATCAAGTCCAACCCCCTGCCTAGGCAGGAAAGAGGGCTGGGGTTAGCTCAGCCCAGCCAGATGCCTATACAGCCTTCTCTTAAAGACCCCCAAGGTAGGGGAGAGCACCACCTCCCTTGGAAGCCCATTCCAAATTCTGGCCACCTTTACCATGAAGAATTTTTTCCTGATATCTAGCCTAAATCTGTTCTCTGTCAGTTTGTGACCATTGTTCCTTGTTACCCCAAGAGGTGCCCTGGTGAACAGAGCATCTCTGATCCCTTGCTGCGTCCCCCTAATGAATTTGTAGGTGGGCACAAGATCACGAGTTCTGCACCCTATCCGCACAGGTCCCGACAGTTTGAGGTGCACTTTCACAAAAGCCCCTGCACCTATCTCCTTGAAACCTGGTAGGCTTCATGCCAACATAAGGGGCTACCAACCCTGCTGTTCTCACCCCAATCTGCAAAAATATGACAAAGTTATAGGTATTTTAGTGATTCCCCATTATAGTCTATGGTCAAATCACCGAATCTGATTCAGCCGAATCAAATCGGGACAGACACTCAAATAAGCAAATCAAATCACTGTCCCTCCAAATTGGCCAAATCCAAATCCAATACTTGCCACTTCACACAGGCCTAATTTTCTCTTTCAAGGACTTGGAGTTCTTTACTTACATGTCTGGAAGGAGACTTTGAAGTTAACACAGTTCCTCTGCACAATCTGCCAGAGTGACCAGCATTAAATAACTCACTTCAGATCTTTTTGCTCTAATTACACAGAAGCACATACAGAGGTAAAACAAAAGAGAGATCTGTACTGTTAATGCTAATTACTTTAGCTATGCAGTGTAGCCATATGAATTGCAAGGCAGTGTTCCATGTACAGAAATTAACAGACCTGGGCTAGTGTGCATTGGTTTCAGTAGCCAACTGCACATAAGTGGTGACACATAAGTGCTGTTGTCTTTATCTATGCCTTTGACTCCAAAGTTTGAATGACCGATACTCTATGTACAGTCTGGTTCACTTAGAGGCAGCCCTTGGCAGCAGCACTGAATAAGGTTTCAGCTCACATCTCTGGAGCCACAGAAAGAACTCTAATCCCCTTCCCCACCCCAATTGGCTGTAACTTTCTGCTCTCTGCCTGATCTACTGCTCTGTTTTATGCTCCCTGCTCTATCTGCCACTGTACTGCCTGTCCCCTCCCTAGTCTGCTGCATATTACATGGAGGCTGCCTGTGCCACTTGTAACATGTATCACAGATTGGCCACCCCTGTTCTAAGCAATTATCTTGGCTTGTTACACCCCTGTCATACCTGGATAGCTTGAAAAACAAAAACCAGAGGACAGCACTAAGGAACTGATTAGCTATAGAGTTAAGTGCTTGAGTTAGCTTGGCACTGGAATAGTACAAATGGGGACTTAAGCAAAATGGGCCAGCAAATAATGGAGCATTTGTTATTAGAATATTTTAGTGATTATTTTTCTTCCCAAAATATAACCTCAGCACCAGAAGCATAACTAGCAAGTTTCGTAGCTGGTGAGGGGATGAATGGTGGTAGTGGGGGGAGGGAAGGAGAGGGGAGGGGGGTTCTTACCTGCCTCAAAGACTCCAAGTCACTGGCTGCTGCTACCACAGTGCATTCTACCCACCCCCAATTGCTATTGCCACTACCACCACAGCAAGGACTTCCCAGGGTGCTGCCATTCTGACAGAGCCATGAAGTCAGTGCCTGGGGCTGGCACTTCTCTCTTCTGCCCCCAGTTATGCTACTGCTTGTCAGGGTGTCAGAAGCACCCATCACATACTTGCTGTTACCTGATTCAGCTCAAGTTTGCTGGTCCTCACAAAGCATTAGCCAAAGTAAAGTATCTCTAACTGCAAACCAGGCACTTAGCATATGTTTCCCACTTCTCTGTTTATAACAGGGGATAATATGGTAATAACAAAATATACATATGTAATAATACATAGCTGCCTTACAGAGGTTTTGTAATTAATGAGCATTTAGAATTCCTCGGACCACTTCTTCCACCATTGCAGACCATTGTAACGGGTATGTGTGTTTCTATCCTCTTTTTCTCTCAGAGTCGCAAACCACCCCC
>NW_005842305.1:320624-321141 GCF_000455745.1 Alligator sinensis | reverse complement strand
AGAGTCGCAAACCACCCCCCCTTCCCCCCTCCCCCTACCCCCGGGCTTAGTTGGCTAACTCTGTATCGCCTGTAACCTAGTTGCGTTCCCCACCTCACCCCCATCCTTCTATTGTTAGTCCCTCGCCCAGGCGCTCTGTATTTCCCTATCGGCTTTGTCATCTTTTTTCTTGGATTTACAATCCTAAATATCTTCTAATAAAAGTATTTGGCAAACCTTAGCTGCTGTGCAGTCTAAGTAAGTGCTAATTTTCTCTACAGAGTGCTTCTAAACACTGGATATTTTTGTCACAACCCAAGGGTGTGATTTGGTGTGTGTACGCTTCGGCACTACTAAATTATTTCCCGCCACGAGGAGCTTTCTTTGCAGGGTGCATTTCTCAGTTGCAAAGAGAAAACCCCGGTGCAAAGGAGTTCCCGCCACCCGCATGCAAGTTTGTGTCCCACTATTGGCCAGTTCTAAATTATTCCCACGTGGCGGCTAGCGATTGGCTTGCTAGCCGTATAAGAGGCTTGAG
>NW_005842305.1:319769-320222 GCF_000455745.1 Alligator sinensis | reverse complement strand
ATAATCTTTAATCAACCGCTACGCGTCCGTGCCTAATTCTAGTCCGCCGGCCTGCATTCCCCGACCCGCGTGCCAGGGCTGCTGGCCACAGCCCGCCGCGCGCCCCCGAGAACCTGGGACCGCTCCCGGCCCGCACATGGCGACGAGGATGGGATCAGGGGAAGGCACGCTGGAGCTAGAATTAGTTAAGAACTGCCCTTGGCGCAGTGGAAAACGCCAAGTGGAAAACTTTATGGAACTGGAGGCACATATCGCTTACCACCAGGCAGGCGGAACAGGTAAGAGGTTTATCAGCGGACGTCTTTCACTGAAAGGAGAAGAGGGAGCTTCCGAAGACAGAGCCCCAAGAGAGAAGGAAGTGTATTTTCACCCCGAGGCATTCGGGTGTATAATGAGTGATGAGCGGGTCCTGTTCAGGCCCCTCGATACTGTGTCCCTCGCCAGAGTCAACCC
>NW_005842305.1:310723-317337 GCF_000455745.1 Alligator sinensis | reverse complement strand
CAACCGCTACGCGTCCGTGCCTAATTCTAGTCCGCCGGCCTGCATTCCCCGACCCGCGTGCCAGGGCTGCTGGCCACAGCCCGCCGCGCGCCCCCGAGGGCCTCGGACCGCTCCCAGCCTGCACAATTTTTACCTGAGTTTTATACAAAAGGAGATATTTGTTAGCAAAAGTATGCATGTATGATTGTGTAAATGGTAATCAGAACTCATAGTAGAGATATCTTTTATTAGACCAACAAGATTTTTGCAAAATAATTCTTTAATTGCAAGCTTTCGGGCACAAACACCCTTCATCAGGCATTGGAGAAAAAAATGTAAAAGTTCCCCTGGGTAGAAATAAAAGTTCATATTTCATAGGATTTCACAAAGGAGTCAATAGATGGAAAAACTGCTCTTGGCAGTCAGTTCATAGCTGATATGAAGCCTCTCACCTCCTATGAGGATCTGGGATGATGCAAATTACCTTGAAACAAAGACACAGTGGTCACAGTTGCTTCCTGCTTGGGAAAACATGAAGATTCTATGAAATATGAACTTCATAGAAGTTCATAGAAGTGTGTTGTATTAAGTATTTTCATTGAACTCAGGGGTCCCACATCTCAGCTGAGTGGCTGAAGTGTAAAAGGGAGTTGGCAGCAGAAACATTTCCTTCTATTTCACCTCTTCTCACAGCAACCATGGTTTGAAAGAAGCAAGTGACCCAAGAAGTCCCTTAGTAGATAGGGTCTTTGGCTCTTGGCTTTTTCCCAGGGCCACACTGCTACTGCTTCTGCCTGGCTCTTTGCCTTGAACATACACACAGACAGGGCAGCAACAAATCAAGCCTCCAACCTCTGCATTTGCAATCAGCCACCAGGCTTTGCCATGCCACCCATCGGCTTTGACAGTGGTTTCTTATTGTTTCCTTGGTAAACAAATGGGATGGATACATGTATGTTTGGAGCAAAAAAGCATGGGGCCTGTGAAAAAGCTGGAAAGAGGTCAGAAAGTGGGAGACAAAAAAAAGGGAGCTGAAAACAGAGCTGCGAAGCCTTGGCATCCTGAAGCACTGGGGAGAGGAAGAGAGGGAAAAGGGGAGAAGATTTTGGGGTGGAACACAGCAGGCCCCCTATGCCTCTGATTGGCCTAGAGGCCCTGGAAGTCCCACCCCTTCCTCAAGATTGACAAGTGGTGACCTTTCAATCTCTGAGGAAGGGTGGGACTTCCAGGGCCCCTCAGCCAATCAGAGGCATGGGGGGCCTGAAAAACTCCACTGTGAAAATGGTGACTGGCACTGCACCCAGACTGTGAAATTGGAAGGCAGCCCCTGTGAATTAGGTAGGTCCCTAGTTATATGTTTTAGTTAGGAATGATACAAATGTAGGAAAACCGCTCCGACTTAACATAGCACTAACTTAACACTACTGCATCTAGAGTTAAATTGAGCTGGTTTGCTACATTGTATCACTCCCAGTTTGTCCAGTTGTAACTATTCTAATATTATAAAAGCCTAAGGTTGTCTGTCTGACTGTAACACTTTATTTGCACTCTGATTGGCCGATGGAAACAGCCAATCAGAGTGCTCCAAGCATGGGGGAGCACTGCCATGATTCCAAAGCCACACCAAGAACAAGACAAAGGTTGGGGGAGCTGAGGCCAGCAGTGCTGGCCTCGGCTCCCCCCACCCCGCTCTCTGCAAGAGGCAGAACAGCAGCAGCATGGAGCATTAGGTGGTGGCACTCCACCCCAGCCCCTGACCAACCATCATTCTTGATGGGCAATTGGCTAGTTAGAACATAACTGCCAGAGGCAAAGCCAGGCAGCTCTACACCTGGGCCAGCCACATAATATGTGGGGCATGATCAAGCACCGCTGCAATCATAGCTATTTTTGTGTGCCCCTACAACAGCAGTGCCAAGAGTTGCTGCAGCTGTTGCCCTACCTCAGTACACTCTTGGCAACATCTCATGCATGCACCAAATCAGCAGCTGCCCTTTTAAAACAGCTCCAAATGTACATGTGCCCACACCCAAAGGGACACTGAACTACTTCTTGCTTCTAGCCTGACTGATCTGTGGTTTACATAACCTTTGACTTTAACCTGGTCTGTGCTGGACCTGCAGATCACAGCAGAAAAATATGTTGGTCACTGTTAACTCAGCTCCTACTCCAGCCACAAACAGAGACTCCTCCCCGTTTTGTACTGACTCACAAAATAATTTGAGGTCATATTAGTGGGCTTTTGAGTTTTTGCAAGGTAATTTAGCCATTTTTCATGGTCAAGGAACAATTCCTTCTTTCTAGATTAAAGTAAAACCTTGCTGTCTTTTTCCAAGGGTTTTACTATGCTCCTCATGCTGTCTCAATAGAGATCTTATCAAGATATTTCATACAGACAATACTCTACCATAGAATGCTTATACACCTGATATTGGATCGCCCAAAAACTATTGTAGTGGGAAATAGTTCTCCTGGAAGGTCTCTGATCCCCTGTTTACTAATTTTCAAGTGACTTAATTTGGGAAGATTACTGGTGTACAGCTGCAGCCCAGAAAATATTAGAATCTAAGAGATGCACATGCTCAAAATGTAATATGCATATATAAAAGTACATACTCAAACACTGCAGTGAGTGTTCCCATATGACCTGGAACCCTAGCAACAGATGTATACCATTAAAACGATATACAGCATTGGATCTATATCAATGGTATGTGTCTCACTAGATCGTTAATATCTAAAGATTTTTTGACTGAGAAAAAACACCTCAGCCTGTAGAAATTCAGTGGTATAATATCAAGGTGTTACCTAATATCATAATCCAATATTTACTCTCCTTTCAAGCACGGGATCTTTTCACCATGCTAACATGTTTTTACACATTCATCTATTTTAATGAGAATACGAGTATTATAAAGTCTTAAAACTAAAGCAAAATGATTCATTGATGCCAAACAATTTACCACTTGAATTGAGTCACTTTTTTCTGCATGGTGGACAGGGAGCAAATTCTGATTCCAACATATCTAGTGAATAAATGTATCTTAAACACTCCCCCCAATGATTTCTTTCCTCTGTTTATTGATTAGAAGCAACTTTCTAGAAGTATTAAATGGTACCTCTCAGTCCACTTACTGGTGGGTCAACACAAACGGTCAAAACGCTAAGAATCATGACATGAAAACAAGCTCAGTAGAGAGCAAAACAGAATCCGTAACTACAGGAAGGCCCAGAGGCAGCTCCCAGACCTGCAGTTGCTGCTCCCAAAGCTGTGCTGTCACCCCCACCACTCCCGCTCCCTTCTACCCTCTCAGGCAGTTACCTGAATGCTCTCTTAAAATCCCTGTCTTGGGAAGTAATTCTTCGCACGAGGGAGGTACGACACTTTAAGGATGGTCTGCGGACATGACCAGAAGCACTGATTCACCCAGCCAGAACAATAAACTTACCAGTGTCCCAAATGTGCTCTGTTCAGTTGTGCACGGAGAGGGAAACCACATGGTATTGTTTCGATGTTCTGAGTGGATTAGCTCACAAACACTTCAGGCATGAATACTCATGTATATTCATTGTGGATCCTGCAACCTGATCCATATGAAACCACTAAAGGCCTGCAGAGTTCCTTTAGAGAGTTAGATCTGCCTGAGAAGAGTTAGATCACACATCAGGGCCTTAACATTCAGTGTCCACAAATACCTGCACGCAAAGTCCCAACAGAACTTGTTTACAAACTCAGTGCACAGCATTTATTTGTGTCTGCTTAACACCTACCTGAGCTTTGTGTTGCAAAGGTGTTGAGTTGCCAATACTGTGAGTAAATTATAGTGTATAAAAAGTAATTAGAATGAACCTAACCAATCTCTGTGCCCTTTCAGAATGTTATTGGCTGGTAAATCAATGATTTTCTCACAGACACGGTTCAGCTAATCAATAATTGTCTGGGATGAAGCATAAGACAAAGAGCCAACCCTTACTTGTTACTGTTAAGATTAAAGCAGTCAGTGCAAACACAGCTTTCAATCAGACTTGCGGCAGGTTGGTGCCTTCTTTTCAAGATGTTATGGGCCCATCAATGAGCCCCTTAATGTTTCGCATAACAATACAGATTATTTTGTACTTTTAAGCTAAAGGTTGGGGTGGTCATTTTGTTTTGTGCATGTTCTGGGTATCCTGCATTGTTAGTATTACTAACTGAATAATGGATAGACATGTCTACTTTCTCAAACTGAGGAGATTATTCATTATAGCCAGGGCCCAGTTTGTCACAGTAAATGTTACCGAATCCAGGCCCAGCTCTGAAATGTACTAAGGTGCCATCTATACTCAGCTTCTTACTGTGCAAAGCAGGAAGTATTTGCTTCAGATTTGGACTCAGCTGATTCAGAGGGACAGTAATTCAATTTGGTGATTCGAATCACTGTCCAGATTCGATTTGGCCAATTTGGATTCGGAGATTTGGCACTGATTCGGAGATTTGGCCGTAGACTATAATGGGGAATAACTAAAATACCTGTAACTTTGTCATTTTTTTGCAGATTTGGATGAGAACAGCATGGGTGGTAGCCCTTTCTGAGGGCATGAAGCCTGCCAAGTTTCAAGGAGATAGGTGTAGAGGTTTCTGTAAAAGTGCACCTCAAGGTTCTGAAAGCAAATAAAAACAGCAAATCGGTGCAGAGTGGAAAGCGTGGCACTCACTCCATCTGCAGGCAGAGCTTGGGGAACCCCAGCAGCAGGAGGTTAACCTTCAGGAACATCAGGTGCTCCACCAAACCAAGATCCAAGGAGGTGCAGTAGGGTGTCACAACATCACCATCAATGCTGAACACCCTCTTGCTTGGAACACTGGTCAGTGGACAGGACAGGTGTTTCTGGGCAACCATGGCCAGATCCTGCCACACCTGGCTGCAGGTTGCCCAATAGCCCAAGGTGTCTCAGTGCAGTGGCTCCACATCCTTGGTGAGATAGTGCAGAGGCTTTGGTGGCTACCTATCTGCCTGATTTCATAGACATTAGGACTGGAAGGGACCTTAGAAGATCATCGAGTCCAACCCCCTACCCCAAGGGCAGGAAGTCAGCAGGGATCATAGGCTCCCAGCAAGATAAACAACCAAACGTGTCTTGAAGGTGTTCAAAATAGGTGCTTGAACCACCTCCAGTGTCAATCTATTCCAAACCTTGGGGGCTCGGACAGTAAAGAAGTTCTTCCTTATGTCCAGCCTGAAACGGTCCTGAAGGAGTTTGTGACCGTTCGACCTTGTCATCCCATGGGGCGCTGTGGTGAACAGACGTTCCCCCAGACCCTGGTGAGCACCCCTGATAAACTTGTAGGTGGCCACCAGATCACCCCTGACCCTGTGCTTTTCCAGGCTGAAGAGTCCCATGGCTCTCAGCCTCTCTTCATAAGGTCTGTTTTTCTGACCTCTGATCATGCACGTGGCTCTCCTCTGCACTCTCTCAAGCTTCTCCACATCCTTTTTGAACTGTGGAGCCCAAAACTGGATGCAGTACTCCAGCTGTGACCTCACCAAGGTTGAGTACAACAGGAGAATGATGTCCTGGGATTTGCTTTAGAAGCATCTATGGATGCAAGCCAGGATTTTGCTCGCTTTACTAGCTGCAGCATCACATTGAAGGCTCATATTCATCTTGTGGTCAATCATGACCCCAAGTCCCTTTCGCCCATAGTGCTAGCCAGCATAGCACTGCCAAGCCTATAAGCATGCTGGTGGAAAACCTTGCATTTTTCAGTGTCAAACACTATCAGGTTCTTGTCTGCCCATTTCCTGAGCCTGTTAAGGCCTTTCTGGATCACCCTCCTGTCCTCAGGTGTGGATGCTTTACCCCAGAGTTCAGTGTCGTCGGCGAATTTGGCCAGTCTGCTTCTGATACCAATGTCTACATCATTAATGAAGATGTTAAATAGTGTAGGCCCAAGGACAGATCCTTGAGGAACCCCACTGGTCACAGCACACTACAACGATTGTGAACCACCACCCCCTGGGTCCTACCACGGAGCCAATTCCCTAGCCAGAGGATCGTGGTGAGGCCGAGGCTGCAGTTAGCCAGTTTTGCTAAGAGGTGATCCTGGGATACCAGATTGAAGGCTTTTTTAAAGTCAAGATATGACATCAATCTCTTCTCCCTTGTCCAGGTGATAGGTCACCTGGTCGTAAAGGGAAATAAGATTGGTCAAGCAAGACCTACCTGCAACAAACCCATGCTGGCTATCCCTCAGGATGTTGCCCTTGGCCAGTCTGTTAAGAGAGGCTTCTTTTATAATCTTTTCTAAGACCTTCCCTGGAATAGAGGTCAGGCTGATGGGCCCGTAGTTTACCGGATCCACTTTCCTCCCTTTCTTGAAAATAGGCGTCACATTGGCCTTCTTCCAATCTTCAGGCACATCACCAGAGCACCAGGAGTTCTCGAAGATCCATGCCAGGGGCTGAGCTATGATGCTAGCCAGCTCCTTGAGTACCCTGGGGTGTAAACTGTCAGGGCCCGCTGACTTGAAGGTATCCAGACTCTCAAGGTGTTCCTTCATGACATCAGCATTGATGGAGGGTAAGGAATCTCCTTCACCCAGGCCTCCCTGTCCCGTAATGGGCAGGGGCATCCCGTGGGACTGGTGAAAGACC
>NW_005842305.1:308653-310668 GCF_000455745.1 Alligator sinensis | reverse complement strand
AGCAGGGGTCCAGTCCAGGTTTATTGTCCTTGATACTTGTAGCCAGTTGGAGCTAGATGTTGGAGTCTAGATACTTATAGCTAGAAGGTGGGGTCTGGTGCCTCTGGACCACAACATTGAAGCCATGCCCTTGGTCCACATTGGCAGTAGCTGTGGTAGAGGAGATTGGCTTATGGTCAGAGTGCTGGCAAAGGAAAGTGCATCCCCCTCTTCCACATCCTCCTGCCTCTGCCCTTCTGCGTCCTTGACTCTGTTTACCAGCACCTCCATCTGGTGACAGAGGGTTTTGCTCCTTCACTATGGGCATCTCTTGGGTAAGGAGGGAATCACCAGCACTGAGGTTATCGGTGGCCTCGAGGAACTGCTTGAGGACCACCAAGATCTGGGAGATGGTATACCACTCAGTTTTGTTAAGGGGGCCACTGACTCCAATCTCCCTGAACAAGGCCATCTCATGAAGGGCCTTCTGTTCGTTGACCAGCCTTTCCAGCATCAGGTATGTGCAGTTCCACTGAGTCTCCACATCCTGCATGATTTTGTGCTGCGGGATGCTCAGTTCTACCCATTTGTCCTGCAGCATCTTGACCCCCTTGATGCTCCAGTAGAAGCAGCCAGCGACCTTCCTGCATTTTGAAATGAGCTGGCTCATTGGTGACACATAGGGGGTGCACCCCCTGAGATTGACCATGCACCCCCTGGAAGTACACTTTCAGTTTTGCCCCTGGCTCGGCGATCGGCCACTGGGGAACCTCCTGTTGGCAATCTGGTGCGTCATCCATGAGATGGCTGTTTGTGGTACTGATGGCGCCATCACTGACAGCCCTGTCCTCCTTCAAGGCATCCCTGACTAAGAGGTGGAACTTGTGTGCCACACAGCCTTGCACTGCCTTGACCATATTGGCCCGGTTGTCAGTGACCATGAACCCACAGGTGAGCTCACCCTGACTGACCAACAAGCCACCCCTGCACCTTTGGGTTTATAGCCACCATGATCTACCTTGCCATGTGGGACTCATCCATCACCTCCACTTGAAGGAGAGCCCACTGATGCCCTGACTGATCACACTGTAGCAAAAACCCCAGTTTTTCTTTTTTTATACATATATATATATTTATATGATAGATGTGAATTCCCTTCCCTTCCCTTTCCCAGTTATTTCTGGCTTTTCTTTCTCTCCCTCTCTATTCTGTATAGACAAGCATAAGCGAGCTCAGACTTAGGATAAGCTTTAACATTTTTATTTTGGTAGCAAGTTTTTGGTTTTGGATACCCACTGTTTTATATTGTATTATTATTAGGTTTGTATTGATTCTTACCGTTGTATATTGTATTATTATCATTTTCGTATTGATTTTTATTGTTTCATATGGATATTGTATGGTTTAGGCCTGTGTTTGTAAACTGTGTGTGCCTGCCACTTTAAGGGCCTGGAGCTGGCAGCCACCAGGTGCCTGATGAGGGCAGCCATTTTGAGTCAGGGGCTGTCTATATAAACAGGGCAGTTCGGCTACTGGAGGCCAGGCAACAACATCGCCTAGCCGGAGCACGGCAGATCTGGAGGTAAGGGAGGAACTGGAGGGGATGGTAAGGAGGCTCCTGGTTCTGGGCATGACCTAAAACTGCACCCTGCTGGGAGCGGGTGGCCTGGTGGGGCTCTCAGTGGCATGGGAGCCCCCAGGAAATGCCAGGCCAGTTACCACCCTGGTGAAAGGTGGGTCGGGGTGCCTTAACCCCTAGCCCACACCACCGGGTGGGTAACCCCATTTGTGGGAAGGGCCCAGAGGGCAGACCCTTGGAGAGAGTGAGGGGCTAGACACTCGGACCTGAACAAAAGAGTACCCTCGACTGGCCCATGCTGGGGCCAGGACCAGGATAGTCAAAAGGGCCATGGGCCCACTGCGAGGGACGCCCAAGAGCCGGGGGCCTGGGGCCCCGACTGGCCTGGAGGTGGGCCAGGGCTGGTAGCCAAAGGTCCCGGGGGGACCACACCCGAGAGGGGAAAAAAGTTTCAGGG
>NW_005842305.1:305113-308515 GCF_000455745.1 Alligator sinensis | reverse complement strand
CTTACTGTTGTATATTGTATTATTATCATTTTCATATTGATTTTTACTGTTTCATATGGATGTTGTATGGTTTAGGCCTGTGTTTGTAAGTGTACCAAAGTCATGTCAAGTTTCCATTTTATATGTCAAGCCTCCATCTTCTGTCCTCTGCCTGGGCATCCCCTGTGTCGCAACTGTATGAGTCACGTATCCCTCCCATGTAAATTGATTCCTGGATGAATGAGTGGGAATGATTGAAATACAATGGTAGCAGGCCTCTACTGAATGGCGTGTAATGACTGGGCCATCACCTCACATTGATTCATCCAGGAACCATGGACCTCACCCAGGAACAGAGACAAGACCAGCATTTGAAAGACAAAATACTCTGAAGAACCAGCAACTCTACCTTTGTACCCCACCATTACAGACACCTGAAACTGCACATCCCTGCATGGAGCACACATCCTCAGTACACCAGGGGCTGACCCTTGCCTGGGCATGCCTCCTGTCACTAGGGTCACACAAAGTCTACCCCTATAAAAGAGGCAGGGAAGACAGACCCAGTGGGATGCCCTCTCCATCTGGACCAGCACCATGCCACACCACCTATCCACCCAGAGGCCCTGCTGGCAACCCCCCTCTGGACAACACCTACTGGACAAGGACCCCTTTCCAGCCTGGATAGGTAGCTATCACCCCCCACCCCCTCTTCAACCAAGGACTTGGACTCTGCTTCTCTTCCCCACCTGGACTCCAGCCCTTCCACTGAGTCTCTTTCTCCTGCTGCCAGTGTGTGTGTGTATGTGTGATCCAGTAACTTCATGGGGTTGTGTAGTGTGTTGTCTGTGTAATAAAACTGTTATTTGGACCCCATAGTTGGGTTTTGCTTTACTATAGTTTGGCCCTGCTCCAATCTCTGCTCCTCGCCCCTCTAACTTCTGTCTCATTTCTCCCTCTCCTGCTTCTGGCTCACTGCTGCCTTTCAGTCTCTCCTGCCAGTTTTCCTGTGATTTTTCTGCTCTCCCCCTTCTCCTACTGCCTTTTCCCTGTGACTTTCTGCTACCTTTCTCTGCTTTCCTGCTCCCCTGCCACTTTCCTGCTGTTTTTCCTGTGACTTTCTTTTGTCCATCTCTCTGTTTTCAGGCTTCCCCTACACCTTCTGTACTCATTTTCTGCCCCCACCCCCCACAGCTTCCCAGCTCCTTGTGGCTGTCCTGCAATTTTCTCCAGCAGCTGGAGCCTTTGTCCAGCTCCCAGCACCTACTGCTGCTCCCTGCAACTTCTCTAGCTGCCCTGGAGCCATCCTCTGGCTCCCCACACCCAGAGTCCCTCTTTAACACCCACACTTTCCCTTAGTCCCATTTTCCCTCTCCCCACCTACCTTTTCACCTCCCCCGTAGCTCTGGCTCCAGTCCCAGCCTCTGTGCCTGCATCGCTCCCCTGTTCTGTAGGCTTTGGGCATTGTCTTTTAATCAATTAAGATCAATTAACCAAAAGTTACCCCCGAGCCTCAGTTTTTCAGCCCAGGCCCCTCTAGTCTACCGGTTCTAATCCTGGTCCCGGTGACTTTGAGCTAGGTAGCCTGAATGAAGGCGGGGTAGGTCACCTGAATGGAGGGATCTTGGAGGGGTCCTGATAGGCAGATTTTGGGGCCCAGTGTAGGGGCTGGTGATTGATAAGAACACCTAGATTCCATCTGCGAGGCTTGGGCTGCGGTGTAGGGGAGGAAAGAATCCACAGAGAGCACCCCCTGGCATCGGGGCAGCAAACTGGGCAACCTCCTGCTTAATTGACATCTATTAATTAATCAATCAACTTCAAGGCATGGCAGGCAAGAAGGCGGGTGGTTGGCCCAAGATCAGGTGTACGGGCCATAGAGATCGGCCCCGAGCAGGCCCCCTGTTACACCCTCCTGTGTAAATTGGTTCCCAGATGAATGGGAATGATTGGGAATGATTGAAATACAATGGTAGCAGGCCTCTACTGAATGGCCTGTAATGACTGGGCCATCACCTCGCATTGATTCATCCAGGAACCATGGACCTCACCCAGGAACAGAGACAAGACCAGCATTTGAAAGACAAAATACTCTGAAGAACCAGCAACTCTACCTTTGTACCCCACCATTACAGACACCTGAAACTGCACATCCCTGCATGGAGCACACATCCTCAGTACACCAGGGGCTGACCCTTGCCTGGGCATGCCTCCTGTCACTAGGGTCACACAAAGTCTACCCCTATAAAAGAGGCAGTGAAGACAGACCCAGTGGGATGCCCTCTCCATCTGGACCAGCACCATGCCACACCACCTATCCACCCAGAGGCCCTGCTGGCAACCCCCCTCTGGACAACACCTACTGGACAAGGACCCCTTTCCAGCCTGGATAGGTAGCTATCACCCCCCACCCCCTCTTCAACCAAGGACTTGGACTCTGCTTCTCTTCCCCACCTGGACTCCAGCCCTTCCACTGAGTCTCTTTCTCCTGCTGCCAGTGTGTGTGTGTATGTGTGATCCAGTAACTTCATGGGGTTGTGTAGTGTGTTGTCTGTGTAATAAAACTGTTATTTGGACCCCATAGTTGGGTTTTGCTTTACTATAGTTTGGCCCTGCTCCAATCTCTGCTCCTCGCCCCTCTAACTTCTGTCTCATTTCTCCCTCTCCTGCTTCTGGCTCACTGCTGCCTTTCAGTCTCTCCTGCCAGTTTTCCTGTGATTTTTCTGCTCTCCCCCTTCTCCTACTGCCTTTTCCCTGTGACTTTCTGCTACCTTTCTCTGCTTTCCTGCTCCCCTGCCACTTTCCTGCTGTTTTTCCTGTGACTTTCTTTTGTCCATCTCTCTGTTTTCAGGCTTCCCCTACACCTTCTGTACTCATTTTCTGCCCCCACCCCCCACAGCTTCCCAGCTCCTTGTGGCTGTCCTGCAATTTTCTCCAGCAGCTGGAGCCTTTGTCCAGCTCCCAGCACCTACTGCTGCTCCCTGCAACTTCTCTAGCTGCCCTGGAGCCATCCTCTGGCTCCCCACACCCAGAGTCCCTCTTTAACACCCACACTTTCCCTTAGTCCCATTTTCCCTCTCCCCACCTACCTTTTCACCTCCCCCGTAGCTCTGGCTCCAGTCCCAGCCTCTGTGCCTGCATCGCTCCCCTGTTCTGTAGGCTTTGGGCATTGTCTTTTAATCAATTAAGATCAATTAACCAAAAGTTACCCCCGAGCCTCAGTTTTTCAGCCCAGGCCCCTCTAGTCTACCGGTTCTAATCCTGGTCCCGGTGACTTTCACTCCCAGCAACTTTCACTCCCTACACTCCTACTTTCTTACCTTTAACCTTACCCCAGGTACCCCAAGCACACACACACACACACTGTACCATCCAAATTAGGAACTTACCTGTGTGTATGTGTAGGTGGGTTGTATGTGTGTG
>NW_005842305.1:284764-302979 GCF_000455745.1 Alligator sinensis | reverse complement strand
CACTATTACTACACCCCACAACAGAGCCATCAGCATCCCAGGATCTTACAGCTGCACCTCCAGAAATGTAATATACCTCATCCAATGCACCAAATGCCCTGATGGAAGATATGTAGGAGAGACCAGACAACAACTGCGCACCAGGATGAACGCACATCTGAAATCTATCACAGACAGAAATACCCAATTACCGGTGGGGGCACATTTCTCACAGGAGGTCCACTCTCCCTCCAATCTCTCAGTCCTGATCCTCAAGGGAAACTTACACAACACTTCCCAGAGACGAGCCTATGAGCTCCATTTCATCAGTCTCCTGGATACTAGAGATCATGGACTAAACATAGACACTGGATTTTTGATACATTATAATCTGCCTGACAACTGACTCCCCAGCCCAGCCCAGCCCCTGGCTTCTTTACTTTTCATTCCATCCAGGAAGAGCACACAGCAACTGCTGAAACTTCCTTAGCCTGACGAAGGGTTTTTGAACCCGAAAGCTTGCTTAATAGCTATTCTCCAGCCATTTGGGTTGGTCTAATAAAAGATATCAAATTCACTCAAGGAATCTTGTCTGCCTATATATATATATATATATGGCATTGTGTGCATGATATATGAATTAGTGATCTGTGTCTAACTTCTGGGGTGTATAGTGTATGTGCTTGAATTGGTGATAGGTATGCATGTGCCTAGGCTGGTTTGGATGTGTATGTGCCTGAGCTGGAAGTGTGTGTGTGTGTGTGTGTGTATGCACCTAATTGATTTGTGTGTTTGTATATGTGCAATTGTGTCACACCCTTCTGTCTAACAGCGCAATATTGAGATCCTGAGAGTTGGCCTGACCCCACAGGGCAACACCACCAGTGCCCTGTGAGGGAAAGGCAGGCATGATCTCCACCCTGGCTGCTCCAGAGGCGAAGTGTAAAGCTACCTGTGGCTCTGCCTTCCACATCTCCTCCGTCAAGTACTCCCTGCATGACTCATACAGGGAAGGCACCACTGTTCTGCTAAAGGTGGTTCATGCAGGCACTTGGTATGATGGAGCGCCAGAAGCCACCTGAACGCTGGACGCTTAAAAAAGGATAAGGGCAGGCCATCCAGAGCATGCATCTCCCCAAAGCTCTGGGTGACCTTGCTCAGCTTTTCCCCACTGTTCCAGGGTGACCTGCCTCTGCTTCTTGTGGACAGGGGCTTTGGAGCAAGAGGGGGACTTCTTTTTGGGCACACTCCCACTGGTGCCAGGCTGAGGAGGAACAAGGGCCAGGAGGTGGAGAATGTCATGCTGCTGCTGTTTGTGGTAACTGGTGTTACTGGTGGTGCTGTGGATGCAGACACAGCTCCCACCTCCTTGCTCCCACTGGCAGCAGAGGACCCCTCACTGCCAGGAAAGAGGGTGCATCTGTGTTTGGGGAGGGGGTGGAACTTTCAGCTCTCCCTCTGCCCCCTTTCCCTCCCCTGCCAGGACACCTGGCACCTGCCTTTCCAGTACACTTCATGATGTTTGACGTGCTGCAAAATGTGCATGTGTCTGCGTGTAATACATGTTGTGCTTTCCTGCACAGTGATGACACACTGTCAGGGAAAACACAGATTTTTTTGGTTGGGGTGGGGAGTGAGGGCCAGGGGGAGACAGGCTAACAAGAACAAATAAGAGGATTTGGCGGGGAAGAATAAGCTGAAAGGAATGGATAACAATAGGGATTGTAGGCAAGGGTAAATAGGAAAGGATTGGATAGAACTTGGTGCCATGAGACTACCTACTACCAAGCCAGAGCCCTTCAGATGCTGCTGCAAGAGAGACAGACAGACAGACAGCTCACAAAAGGCACACATATGAGTTCACACACAGCCTTATATGTTGTTTCTACATCCCTCCCCAAGAGCACTGTGACTGAAAGGGAACTCAGAGAAAGATCAGTCACTGGCCAGCTACAGATGTCAGTATCAGAGCAGTCTTTCCCCCCTCTCGGCCTTTTCATTATATGGAAGATCACCCCATTTCCCCTCCCTCTTCTCAGTTTCTGTTGCCTGCTTTCTGCCTTCCAAATCTCCAAATCTTTTCCAAATTGATTCAGAGCTTTTAATGGGTCTTTCAGTTCAATTTGGCCTGCCTCTGCTTCTTGGGGACAGGGGCCTTGGAGCGAGAAGGGGACTTCTTTTTAGGAATGCTCCACTGGTGCAAGGCTGAGGAGGAACAAGGGCAAGGGGTGCTGCCTCCTGAGACGCAGCAGCATTGCCATGGTAGTGAAGTTTTTCACATCCTTGCCCCAGCTGACTGTTTTGGCAGTGCTGTCAGGTAGCATACCTGTGATAATCTGCCACCTCAAAATGATCCCACACTGCACTACCCACTCACTTCTGGGTTGTGGGTGGGGATCCTGCCTTTTCCCCCTCTTCACCAGGCACAGGCACAACAACAGGAGGAGCTGAACCACCTGCCTCCATAACCTGCTCTGAAGTGCCTTCCAGGGAAGGAGACCTGCCTTTAGGGGAACTTTGAGGGGTGTGGAGCATAAACTCAGATTCCCCCTCCTACCTGAGAATTTCCTTTGGTATGGCTCTCCGCTCCTCTGCTTCCAGATCCAGATCCTCCTCTGGCACTGGAAAGCTCCTGCTGGGAACTGAAATTGGGGTGGAGAATGACATGCTGCTGGTTAGTGGTGTTAATGGTGGTGGTGCAGGTGCAGGTACTGCTACCACCTCCTTGCTCCCACTAGCAGCAGAAGTCTCATCGCTGCCAGGAAAGAGGTTGCATCTATGTTTGGAGTGGGGGGAACTTGCAGCTGTCCCTCTGTCCCCTCTTTCTCCCCTGCCAGAAGACCTGGCACCTGCCTTTCCAGCATGCTTCATAATGTTTGGTGTGCTGCAAAATGTGGACGTGTGTGTAATATATGTTGTGCTTTCCTGTACAGTAATGACACACTGTCAGGGAAAACACTGATGTCTTTTTGTGAGGGGGGAAGAATCAAGACAAACTAACAAGAACATAGAGGATTTTGGGGGAAGAATAAGTTGAAAGGAATGGATAGGGATAACAATAGGTATTGTAGAAGGGTAAGTAGGAAAGGATTGGATACAACTTACAAGACGAGAGACTAGTTAGCAAGAGACTACCTAGCAAGCCAGAGCCTTTGCTCACAAATGACACAGATCACTTCTGATGCAGCTTTATATGTTGTTTCTACATCTGTCCCCCAGAGCACTGTGATTGGAAGGGAACTCAGAGAAAGATCACAGTCCCTAGCCAGCTAAAAATGTTAATATCAGAGCAGTCCTTCCCCCACTCTCAGCCTTTTCGATATATGGAAGGTTACCCCATCCCCCTTCCTCTTCTCAAGTTTCTGTTTGCTGCAAACCTTTCGAATTTCTGAATCTCTCCGAATTGATTCGGAGTCTTCCAATTTGATTTGGACCTTTTAATGGGTCTCCCGATTCAATTCGGATTTGGCGATTTGGCCACCGAATTGGGCCACATCTCCTCTGAATCAAATTGGCTAGCAAAGCTTCACACAGCCCTACTTTGTACCTCTTCTCTCACTCTCCAATTATTTTAGTTTTCTTTCCACTTACTAGTGAGTTATTATGGATACATAAACAAAGTTACATAAGAGTGTGGAATTAGAGCATACCATACCCGCTCTGTGGGAACTGCCCAGTCTGACTTTGCAGTAAAAGTGAGGCTGTTTACCCCACTTTCCTTTAGGAATAGCTGATGCACTGTAAGCCCGCATCCTAGCTGACTTTGTGGTAACTTGTTCACATGGTCAAACCTTTAGGCCAGGTACAGACATTACACTTACACTGGTTAAAGTGATTGGAAACCTGTCTATACCAGAACAGAAGTTCAGCACGTGTAGACTGGTTTAAAAATGGCAGAAACCAGTCTAAGATAGCCTTTTGGCCTGGATGGATGTACACTCAAACTTAATCAATTTAGGTTAGAACGGTGCATCAAACATCTGTACCATATCCCCTATTGATTACAATTAAGTCACTGTCTGCTGGAATCCCAGGCTCCTCTGCGGCCTCATGAAATCCCCCTTGCAGGGTGGTGTGCTAGCACTCGGCCACCACACAGCTGCTCTGGGCAACCACACAGACCCTTTCTGCAGCCTTGCCTCCTGCTTCCTGCCTCCAGCCATCTGTCAGTTGTAGGAAGGCAGGAAGGGGGAAGGGCAAGGGAGGAACCTGTGTCCTTGCATAAGCCCCGGGACATAGGCACCTATGTCCCTAGCATGTGTCCCCCAATCCCGTCACAAAGCACCGCACAATGTACACACACACCTGACACTGAGCCCAGGAGAACCTCTAACTGGCTGCAGGGCACAGGTGACTATGCCTCCCCAGGCTGCCGTATGATTTGTCAGCCACAAGCGTCTGTCAGCTGCAAGCAGGCAGTGGAGGGAGATTTGCTCACCTGTGCCCTTCAGCCTGGCAATGCCCACTCATGGGGTATGGAGATTCTTACGTGGGCTCCTGCACACCCACCCAAGGATCCCTATACATCCATAAGCAGATGCAGCCCAACCAGACTGCAGGGCATGGGCAAGCCTGCCTCCCTCTGCTGCCTGCCTGCAGCTGATAAATGCCTGTGGCTGACAGGTAACATGGCAGCAGGGAGGAGGTGTACTCACCTGTGCCTGGCAGCTAATCAGGTGGGGTGCTGAGTGTTCAGGTATGCTCAACAGTTTCTGGGAGCCTATGGAGCCCATGGGACCTGCTGGGAGGTGTGCAGAAGCACCCCCAACCTGCTGGCCTCCCCCCCACCCACTCCCAAAGGGTGAACGTGTGTTCTGTTAGCTACCAACAGGGCCATCCCTAGGGGAGGGCAAATTGTGGTGACTGCCCTGGGCCCCACACTTCGGGGGGCCCCCATGGACAGTGCCATACAGGCCCTGCCACCATGTGCCACCACTGCTGAGCATCACCGGCTCTGCTGCTGCTGCAGGCTCTGCCCGCTCACTCCCCGCCCCATACAGGCTGATATGCCCCAGGCCCCACACACCCCTAGGGATGGCTCTGGCTACCAAACTAACCTAGGCTACTTACAAAAAACCATGTAACTTAGATCAGTTCCTCCTCAGGCTTTTTTGAATGTCTGTACTTAGCCTTAGCGTTTTCCAAAGCAGATCAAAAGCAGCAAAGAAAACAAGGAGCTACATACTGCCAGGAGTTCCTGCTTTGGTTTTTAAGTATCCCTGGTTGAAATATCATCTTCTTGGAGGATTCCCAATCAGAAAACACTGCTTTGTCAAAACCAGAATGTTTCCTGCAAACACCTGAACCTGGGAACTTCCAGTGCTTTTGGCTCCAGGGCAGCCCTGCCAGACACGCTGCCAAGAAGCCATGTCTTCCAGCACGCACAGCTCTGGGACAGCCCTGCTATTCTATGAGTGCAAAGGCAAAAACTGGCAAAAATATTGTCATGTTTTCTCAGTGAAAAATAATAGCGTCCTAGAAACTGAGATATTTTGAAAAAACATGTCAGTTTTACCAAATGTGTGTCTTTAGGCAAGACATTTTGAACTGAAAAAAAATCCTCATCTTAGAATTCTTTCGTTTTGCAGGAAGCTGTTTCTGTTTCATTTGGGGAAGGACTTTTACAATCTTATAGCTATAAGCATTTTCCATATTGTTTGCTTTAAACATCTGCTCCCACCACTGCCATCTGGTGTTATTTATTTGCTGAAAAGGTGGTAGGCAAAGTGTGATAGGCTACCCAGTGCAACTGCAAGGTTGGTGCTATGCCAAGGAAAGCATAAACTACCACCTGGGCTTTTCATTTTCACATCACTGTGCTGTACAACTATTCTTTCTCTTGTTCTCTTCTCAGTTTGCCTTTTTTATCTATGTTTATGCCTTTGTACCTATTAATACAAGTAAAGATCAGTTTTTGAAAAACTGGGTGTTTGGACATGGGATTGTCTAAACGTTTTCAACAAAGCAATAGTTTTTGCAGAAAGTATGTTCTCTTCAAAACTGTCCAAGTTTTTTCTTTTGTTTTATCTCGGGGGGGGGGGAGGGGTTAATATATAGAACTGGGAAACTATACAGCCAACCCTGCCACCCCCACCAAAAAAAAAAAAAAGCCTCAAAATAATTTTGGGGGCCAGAACTGCCAGCTTTCAGCTGGAAATTTTAGGGAGATTTTCCTTCTCAACATTTTCTGTGAGAGAGATAAAATTCAGGCCAACTCTGAGAAAAAGATTTTCAACTCCAATGTTCTCTAAGGATTTTCTTTTTCCTACGTAAAGGAATTTAATTATTCACACAAAGGGAAATTCCAACAGCAGAGGTTCATAGAGGCAGCCACTGTCTGCCTAGCCCAGGAGTCAGAGGACACACCTGGTGAGATCTCCCACATTCCCGGGGTGTACCTAACTATTGGACTGGTCTGAAGTTGGTCCCTCTCAATCTCTCTCTCTCATTTTTCTCAGTCAGGGGAAGCCCTAATTAAGTGTTGGAAAACTCCTGCTGGCCAGACTACCTTTCTAGAAGGGAAACTCCGGAGTGGATTTCCCATAAGACTTTGACGGAGTTTTATTTTTCTGAATAAGATCATTGTCCCTAACAACCCAGCTTCTGCACAGAGACTGTAATCCTATGTTTATAGCTTCACAAAGTGTTACCAAGGCAATTATCCTGCAGAAAATCATAATGCTGAATTTGTGATGTCACAATCAAGCCTTGCAAGGAGGAGAACACTACCTGCGTAGGCAAAAACCTTATTTAAACAATAATATCTATGATATTTAACAAGAGGGCAAGGAACACTAATAATGATTTTTCACTTGAGTGCATCCTGCTTTAAGGATGTACATAGAATGAGAGCTGCCTGTAAAAGATCTACCAACAGACTTGGACTCCTAGAAGTCTGCTGAATTATGTAGTTCTACCTCCTCAGAATGCGTGTGTGTGGTTTCTTTTCATTAAAAAATTATGTATTTGGCAGTTCTATTGTACACCAGGCTGAGGTTGCCTCCAATGTATGATTTGAATAATTTGCATTTAAGTGGCAGTAAGACATTTATATAGCAATAGGCTAGCTGGAGTAAAGGAGGTAGGGCAAAGATTAGTTGATCTGCATGATGTTATTGGTGTAACAAACCCCCCAGGGAGGCAATTCTAATACTATATAAGAACCCAAGACAGATGTATATTGAGTGTCACATTTTTAAATGTTTAGAGGTGTGAAGTTCCCCAGGGGCATTCATTTTAACAAATACAAGACAGATGAGCATGGGATTTTCAAAAATTGGCTGGCAGAATGGGAACATTCATAGTGAAATAAGCATAGAAATCTGGTCTAACACCTTCCCAAGAAGCTTTACAGCAGCATCTGCTTTACCAATCCAGTAACACAGTATAGCTAACCCCCATCATTCAAAAATTGGAAGTCCAAACTTCTTCCAAACAAAGCATAAAGATTTTCACCGGTCATCTTATTTACTGACACCACACACGCATATTCAGTTACAGGGTTGCTGACTCTTATGAA
Source organism: Alligator sinensis (assembly GCF_000455745.1). NCBI lineage: Eukaryota > Metazoa > Chordata > Crocodylia > Alligatoridae > Alligator > Alligator sinensis. The sequence continues at coordinate 295,481 of NW_005842305.1, read as the reverse complement.
TGTATAGTAAGTCAAGCAATTTGGCCACTCCGGCAGACACTCTTACTAGAGAGCGAGTCCCACTGAGATGGGATTTTACAAACAAACAAAAGCAAGGGCTTTTCTACCCTAGCAGAGCCCTCTTGTGGAGACATGGCACAAGCTTGAGGAAGGAGATATTTTGACAACACAGCTACCTCCCTTTTTCTCAAACAACATACTTTAAGCTAGAAAAACCATGCCAGTCAGCATAGCTGCACCCACATCATGGGGTTTTACTGGCAGAGCAATTATCACTTGGGGCTGTGATGTTTTTCTTATCTAGCAACCCACCTATGCTGGCAAAGCCTAGTAGCATAGACCTGGTCTAACTGACAACCTGAAGAGCTTACAATCTAGTGTATATTGGTGATTTAGCAGCATGAGAACTAAAATTGTGCCCCATCAACCTTGTCTTAGATAGGGACCACTTGACATCCTCTGGGTTACATGTCTGTCTCATTTTTCAGAGAGAAAACTACTTGAAAGAGCCATATTTTATTCCACTGCAAAATATGAACATTTTCAAGAGTTTCTCCCTTTACCCATAAGGCAATTGAAGAAAGAATGGGAGCACCAAGTTTCTTGACTTCCTTTAAGTTGAAAACTTAATAAAACCATGCACTGTCAACTAGGAAGAGATCAGAATTTCTAAGCGTTCCCTCCCTCCTCCTCTGAAAGAATCCAGGTTCTACCAAATGCATGACACACTCGGTCCTAAAGGGAGAGAAACATGATGAAAAGCTCAAGACCATTAATCAGCTTCCCTCAAAAAAATCTCATGGTTGAACTTTTCACCTAATCATCTACATTCCTTTCTGCTTTTCACCTTCAGAGTCAAACAACAGAGAGAACAAGTTTCAGATGTGACATTGTGCATATTGCAAATGTCAAGTCACACTAATCAGTGACCAATTCAACCTATTATAACTGGTTAGTTGTAATTTAACTTTGCGCTAGGTGCTGCATCAATCTAGAAGCAGATAGGAACATATTGAATAACAGTATCATGTTTCTGATACTAGTGCAGATCAGCCTTTTCTAAACTAGCAGCTGAGTCCTTTTTCCTAATTTCCAGCATTATTAATTGCTATATTTTCTGTGTTATACTATCTGAGGTGAGAGTGAAGTAAAACAGCTTAATAGCAGCAGAAAAACCTTCAGTTCTCACAGAAATAAGTATAAGTTATTTTTTAAATATTTATCAATATATTGAACTTTTAAAAGGTTGACTGATTATATTATTGATTTGTCTGTCATTCATTTTTTTTTGGACAGGCCATTTGTGATGCTTGCATTTCTGGCTTCTTTCGTGAGAATTCGGTTTCTATATTAATGTCTGTGAGCCAGCATCTTAGTTTTTCTATGGCATAGGCTTTGATGCTGGCAACCCCAGCAAGGCCACTTGTGTGCCGAGGACTGTAAAGTTCAGAAACTGAGATGCACCACATTTTTGATATGAGAGGGGATTTTCTTTCATAATTGCTGTGTTGGTGGGGAGAGGAGTATCCAATCAGGACATACTCCATGCCATGCATGAAGATTTAATCACCAAGTTCTGAAGGTTTGTTTTGTCTGGCCAATGACCAAAATGGATGAACTCCAACATGACAGTGAGAATGACTGTCTAGCCTGATTTGGTTCAGGTTCTGATCTGGGAAGGTAGGAGTCCAGTTCCTGCTCTGATGAATATTGAAGTATTTTATACCAAATAGAACAGTGTTAATAATAGAGACCGAGGGACATGGACTTTGCAATACCCTACAGCCCACTGGTTAGGACACCCACTTAGAGTATGGAAGACCATTGGCTAAAGCTATTCTCTACATGATATAGAGCACATATTTGAACCAAGGTCTCTCAGCTGGGTTAAGGCAATCTTGGGGATCATCTGGGTTAAAAGTCACCTCAGGCAGAAAAGGCATTTGAAAACAGGTCTTCCACATCCTGGGTGAGGATTCAAACCACTGGGCAATTAAATTCCACTCAGTTTGTGACCATTTCCTTTACTTTCATGACAGGTGCTCAAAGCCAACGTGCTTCAAAAATGCTGAGAAGAATTATTTGATATTCCTGAAAAATTGTGATTTTTTTTTTTGTTTCAATGAGCTACATAGCAAATTCAGGTCAGATTTGAGAATATTTCAGTCACCCCCAAAGTACAAATTCTGCCAAATAAATGATTTGCCAGAAATTACCCACCCTTTGTTACAATGCCCCCCAATCAAGAGTCTACAGAAATTACCCACCCTTTGTTACAATGCCCCCCAATCAAGAGTCTACAGAAATTACCCACCCTTTGTTACAATGCCCCCCAATCAAGAGTCTACAGAAATTACCCACCCTTTGTTACAATGCCCCCCAATCAAGAGTCTACAGAATTGTTTGATTTATGGCTGTCGTTATGAGTATTTTCCTTGAGGAAAAAAACGTTTAAACAGAAGATTTTTTAATGGGCAAACAGAGATTCAAGGGAGAAAAGTAGTTATCTGTGGCATAATCATACATCTATTCTTGCAGCCAAGTTCCTGAAGTGGCATTAGCTACATCCAATTCTGCTCTACAAAGTAGCCAGACACAGCACTGACGTCTTTATGATTCAGCCTCCTTGCCAGTCTCTCACAATATGACAGTGGTGAAGCATGCTGCTGCAACAATTTCAGATAAGCTGGTAGTCATATTTGCCTTTGATGCAAACTTTTTGCATTAATTCTTTACATCTTCTAATTGTTCTCTCCAGAAGAGGAGAGTTTTGCCATCCATCTCAACTTTTATAGGCATATAATCAAACACGTATAACAACTTCAGAATGCTGCTTTGAGTTGCACATGTGATCTGCTTCTAACTCTTTATAGTAGCAAAAAAAGACTATTACATAGTGACCTGGCAGCTATTGTTATAATTTCTTCGAAGTATAGGCAGCAATCAGATGAATTTGCATTCTACAGTAGGCTTTATTGTGCTAAAATGCTGGGGAAAAACATGGAAGTTAGCCATGGCTTTAAAGGTTCAAAGCTCCCAAATCCCACAGGTACACAGCAAGAAATTCTGATGATTCTCTGGACAGCATGAAAACACTACAGAGTTCAAATAACAATTCAGTCTTCATCGGGGAGAAACCCAGCACAGGGCAGTCATGTGAAAAAAAAATCTCTAGAAAACAAATGTAGAAAAGGACACCTTTGTTTGCAAGTTATAACTGCTACCACATTTACCCAGATCCAAGACAACTTTGAATTTAAGATGATCCACCAATAATTAGATTGTAAAGGTGGAAAAGAATCTAATTTTTGGAGGGGGTTTCTTTTAATTCACTCCCTTCCCCTGCTATGGCAGAGAAAGCAGCAATGGGGGTGATGGGATAGACCACTGGCCCTTGCTTTCCTGCCTGCTACCAAGCTCCTTCCCTAACCACACAACCCACTCCAGCTCAGGCCTGGCAGCAGCTCAGCTCACCCTTTAGTTCTGGGTTTGGGGCTGAAGACAGAGCTGAACCACCCCCCGCCCCAGGTCAGTACTCAAATCTAAAGTGAGTGTTCCTCCTCCTCTCGCCCTCCCTCCCTCCCTTTTCTTGGTGATTGGGAAAAGAAACCCTCGTCTTTGATTTGAGTACATACAGTAACACAAGAAATAAGCTACAAAAACAAATACCTCATCTCTCCTCAAATCTCCTTTTTAACCTCTTTTCCTCTTTAGATTTTCCTTTAAAAAAAGACAAAAATAAAAAAGCCTGCTCTTCGTTCTCAAGATTCTCTCCTTTTTTCCCCTTATCCTGAGATTTTTGCAGTTCACTTTCACTTTTCAGTTCCATTTTATCTGTCATTTTGAACTTGCATTTCTTTTCCTTCGTACTTACACTACTTTAATACTTTCTTTTTTCTCTTCTCTCCCCTTTCTTGACTTGGGAAACCACTGAGGAACTGAATTGCACCGGGAGTCCCACCAATACCAAGCCAGAAGACAGCTCTAAGCCTTTCCCGTTCTCTAACCTTCACCCTAGCTTGGGCTGTTCCAACATCCCCATCCTGGAGACTTTGAGCAGCCTGACTGCACGACATGTCTTGGAAAGCTCCAAACCCCTTGCCAAGACAAGCCCGGAGATCTGTAGCTTCCAAATCACCCCTGGAGCAAGAAGAAACCTCCCATGTCCGCAAATCTGGCCCTACCTCCAGGAGCCCTCCTGGCCCCAACCCCAGGTGGGAGCCCTGAGGTCCACACAGCTTACTCTTAGCAGAGATTGCCCTACCTCCCTAGGGCCTGAATATAACTCTAGGGGCACATCCAGACAAACACGCATGTGTGCTTTGCGGTGTCTCAGAGGCTTATGAGGCACCACAAAACACATGTGGCATGTGTGAAAGGATTCTCTGCACTGAATATTTGTAGCACGGAGGCAAAATTAGTAGGGCTGTGCAAAGCTTCGGATCATGATTTGGATTTGGAGATGACTCGGATGATTCAGTGGCCAAATCTACAAATCTGAATTGAATCGCTGGAAGCTTTAGGCTTTCTGAATTGATTTGGAAAAGATTCAGTGATTCAGAGATTTGGCCATCAAGTATAATTGGGAATCAATGAAATATCTATAAAGTTGTTGTCTTTTGGCTGATTCAGATGAAACTTGCAGAGATGGTAGCCTCTGCTCAGAACATGATGTGTGCCTAGTGATAGGTGAAGGGGTTGTTGGGAAACCGCACCATAAAGTCCTGAAAGCAAAACTCATGTCACGTGTGTGTGTTAAGCCACAGTGGGATGAAAAGTGTAGGGATGATAGCTCTTGCTGAGGCCACAAAGTCTGCCACGTTTTAAGGAGATAGGTGCAGGGGTTTCTGGGAAACTGCACCTCAAACTACTGACAAGCAAAACTCACGATGTAGGTGACAGTATGTGTGTGTTAAGGCACAGGGGGGTGAAAACTGCAGGGATGGTAGCCCCTGCTGAGGCCACAAAGGTTGTGAAGTTTCAAGGAGATAGGTGCATGGGTTTGGGGGAAACTGTACCTCAAGCTGTGGACAAGAAAAACTCGTGACATGGGTGACACTGTGTGTGTTAAGGCACAGCAGGGTGAAAACTGCAGGCCTGCTAGCGCCTGCTAAGGCCATGAAGCCTGCCAGCTGTTAAGGAGATAGGTACAGGGGCTTCTGGGTTCTGGGGCCCCACACCTCTGGCTGCTGACAGGCAAAACTCGGGTTATGGGTACTTGTGCAACTGTCTGTCTTCAGGCACAGAGGGGAGGAGGTGAGGGAACTACTGCAGGCCTGTTTTTAAAATCCAGTTTTGAAATTTTACCAAACTCACTAATAATGCAAGAGGACCGCAGCATGAGCACCCACGTTCATGAACTACAAAACAGCTGAAAGGTCTGAGTACATTATGGGAATTCATAGAAGGTGAATAGGAGCTTTGCTCAGAATTACAATTAAGAGTCTAAAGAATTCAGGAAGATCTCTGCTCTACCCCTAATCATAGTTATTGGGGGAAAGCTGCAATGTGCCATAATTTTGGATTGTCTTGAGTTTTGAGCCATTCAGTAAAAATCAGAAACCACATGCAAGATTCTTATGGTGTCCAATGAAATTTTCCTTAAAGTAGATTTCACCCTCATCATTCAACTCCTGATACGCAGAGGTTTCAAATAGGAATCCAGTGTTAAAAAAAAATTCTGATCTGTTGTAGGTTTTCTGAGTCCTATCCAACAGAAAATTGCTCTATTATTTTTCTGTAGTAAAAAAAGAAGTGAAAAGTACGAGATGACATGCTCCAAAGGATACCCTAAGTCTAACTAACTGTATGTTGAGTCTAGTGATGGATGCCTTGAGCCTAAATAAAGGTTAAGAACAACTGGTTTAAGACCATACTTGACACAATCAAGTCTGTAACTTTTTTGTTCTGCAGTTTTCTATTGCTTTTTTGTTGTTGTCGTTCTGTTAGCTAAGAATAGCTATTCTGAGATCACCAACGAAATGTTCAGAAAGGATAGAGTGTTCTGCCACAGGCATGTCTTTCTGGAATTGATGTCAGATCAATGTTCATTCATTCTTTTACGTTGGGGTCTGTCCAATGTAGGCAGCAGAGGGGCACTGTAAGCAGGTGACAGCATATATGATGTAGGTAAGACAGGTGAATGAACCTTGGATGTTATAATGCATATTTTGTCCAGCGATTATGTGGTCTGTGTTGATGAGGGGCACAGCTGGCATCTGGCTCCGGAGCAAGGCTTGGCGCCTCGGTAAGAATAGAAGTTAGGTAGTCTGTTGCTGGAAAGATGGCATTTGAAGTTGGGAAGCTGTAGATAAGCTCCCTTCCCTACTCCCCTTTGTATTCTAATCACTGCTTCCTATTTAGCTCTACTTACTGCAGTCATTTTGTAAGCATTTGATAAAGTAAGCTGCTGCTTACAAAAGCTTATGCATCTCTGATGTAATTAGTCTATAGTCTACCCTACCTTCTGCCTGATTTCAGATTAACAGTTAGTCACCTCTTTCCATTCCTGGCTGTCATGTTAGCTACATTGTTCCTTGGGGCATCTTAATTATCCTACAGCTTCATGGGCCACCTAGGATATTTGGCCCCTTGTGAAAAGGTGCACAGACTATACCTACTCTCAAGGCTTAAGTAACTCTCACAAGAGGGAAAGGAAGGGAAGGTCTGTAATGCAGATCCATATCCAACTCTTGTTTTGAAGATCTGGAAGAAACCTTCCTCATCTTCTCTCACAGCATCACCCAACTATTCCAGTTAGCTTCATACAGATTTCACGCCAAGATGAACCCTTTAAAAATGATCTTTTCAATAAAAGGATAGATTATTGTGTTTTCCTGTGAGCAGAAGTGACCCTAATGGTGTGGCTAGGATGGGAAAGCATGGAGGGGGGGGCCTCCTCTTCTGCTGACCTGACAACCAATCTGCAAGTGTACTGCTGGGACCAGTTCCTCAACATCGGTCTCCATTCTCAAACACTGAAGAATGACTGGTTAAGATAATAATGATCTACACACAACTTAGAGAAAGGTCCATCACAGTGGAAAATATCTGCAGGAGTGCCATGAAGCTAGGGGCAAAAAGTCCTGTTTAGCGTGTTCAGAACTCCCTGGCACTCTATTCCTTGTCAGTCAAGTAACCTGCTCTACCAGCACTAACTAGTAAATTAAATGAAAACAGGTGGATTCTCCTGTCCCTTACACTGCTTTCCCTCTATGGCCTGGAGATCTTACAATGTGGAATGAGGCAGCTTTCTTTTTATTGACCAATAAACTGGTTTTCCAACAATTTCTAGAGCAGATTGCTAAAAAGAAAGAAAGTCTTCTGTACCTTCAATGTGGATTATCCAGAGTTAAATCAAAAGATGATTTTTCGTATGCTTGCTTAAAGCTCATAATTAGCTTTTTTGTCTTTGCAATGTCTAAACTGTTTAATAAGTAATGCAAAAATCAAAGAAAGAGTTTATCTCTTTTATTAAGACAATCCCACAGCTGGAAAATGAAACATCCTAAATTACATAAGTGACTTCAAAAAAACTCTAGAAAAAAATCTTTACAAATTTACATTTTTACAATACAAAAAACTAACAGCTCATTGCATATAAATATTACATTTGGTCTGCCATCAAGTGGCATTAAAAATCCCTGAAGTATTAATTTAAAGGGACCTGAGATAGCAGATGTGAAGATATGGGCATAAATATCACCTGAAAAATCAATACAGAAACTAGACGTATCCGTTCAAATCAGTTTTGTGCATTTTTGGACTATTTGAAACTGACAAGAACACAGAAAAAGAGAGCCTAGATAGCACTAGATTTGTTGTTCCAAGCTCATCAACTGTAAAAACTGATATTTCTAAATGAAAGTCTGCTGTAATGATTCTGACATAAAGAAATGAATAGCTTAGATTATATATTCCTAGTGAAAATACAAATAAGAACCCTCCCCCTCCCCCAACCTTAGATACATGAATACATTGGGATGACCACCACTCACTGAGGAAGTATTTTTAAAAACAGAAGTGGGGCTTTTTTTTTTGTCTCTCAAAGAAAACTGGGAAACCACAATGAATGGCCACACCGTACCAACACAAAAACATCAACTTTCCTTGCATTCAAACAATCAGGCTCTCTCATTCTTTAAAACATTCCAGGCAATCTCATCTTGCCCTACCTTTTGTTTGCAAATGTTTAATGCACACAGGAACCAAGAAAGTACACATTATTTTCCAGTTTAAAAAAAAAACTAGGAAATTGTTACTATTTGTCTGTAAGTTTACATATTTTATGATAAATTCACAAATATGGTTGTATAATCTTAACAGGAGCATTAGTGTGTTTGCAATTTCAGCACCCAAAATGCTTAGTTTCACTTCAAATTCTCACTTAAATTCTTATCAGATATGAGGTACCCACATCCATGCACATAAATGTATTTAAGCACCATTTTTATAATACTATAGTTAAGGCTGTGACAGCAATTCCACTGGAAATCTAATTTTTCAGGGATTCATAGCACAGTTGTATGTGTTTGCTGTGGGTTGAAACATGACATATTAAACATGTACAAGATTCCAACGGGTCTTTGCGTTTCTATTACTAAAAAAACACTTGCTTTAGACTAGATTTTGCAGGCTATTACTGACTGTACATAAAGGAGTTTTTTTTAAAATGTGTAAACATCCGATATACTAATATTTGAAAATTATCTATCGCACATGCGCAGTAATTTTCTATAATACAGACTTGTAAGAACACGACAGCTCCCTATAATACTAAATACAGATTTATCCTTAGATTGTTAACTGCTCATTCAGTATATCAGGTAAGTGATTTGCATTTTATAGAAAATTTCCATGACAATTAAAAAAAATCCAAAAAAAAAATCAAGAAATGTAGAACGCACAAAAATACATTTAAAAACCATTAAATTTGTGATACAGACCAATGATAACAGGACACTCCAAGTTAAGGTAGACACATCTTTAACCTACAAATATTTTGTTTTCCCTATCTGTCACCCCCTGCACAGGTTAAGGATAAATTATTATTCTTGAATTAGCCTCAGAACTTGGCTATTTAAATGTATTTCCTTGTTTTAATTCTGCAAGATTTGGAATGTCAGAAGCATTCTACAGGCACCTAGGAGCTGCATTTTCAAGTGTTTACCAAGATTTCTCATGTTTAGTGGTCAGTAGCTAAGCTCCAAGACACATTTGTCAAATGTCATACATTTTAGTTGGCTTTTAAGTTTCAATTACTTGAATATTTTATTTACCATATCTCACTATGTCAGTTCTTTTCAGTACCTTATAAACTCTACAGTCTTCATATACATGTGCAGCAGAAGCAGTTAGGTCTAATTCATTAACTCTGAGGGAGAATGATTGCTAAAGTATGCAAGAGGGAAAAAAATTAAGCAACTGAAAAGCAGACACAGAAAGTGGGTTTCCTTTTTAAAACTCGTACTTCTTCTATTACAAATATGGTAATCCTTACAAACAAACGTTACTAAATGGCTTGCTTTTCAGATTTTAAGATAATTTTCAATGTTCTTTTCAATTTTGTTTGCTTTTCAATATGTGAAGTGAGAAAGTTTTAAAGTGAGGAACTTACTGCAGATTTGAGCCAGATATAAATACCCCAAGGGATGAGCTAGTTTCCTCACACAATTCTTTTAATACAATTCACCTTTTCCTTGCAAGACCGTTGCTATTTCAGGGCTCATGTCTACAGAGACTAGTATCATTTAACTCACAAGAGGTCCCACTGGCTTCAGTTTTACCTAAATCTTTATGAGATTTGGCCCTGAAGGCTGAAGATCTATTGAGTAGAGACAGTCATCCAGGATACTGCTGCATTTTGAAGTGGTTTTATTAAGAGTACAGGTGGTGACAAGGATGATGCTAGGAAAGATGTGACATTGGGACAGAAGATGAATGCTTCACTGGGAATCTTTAGTACATCTCTCACTCTGCAAATATGGCATCAGGTAATAAAAAGCCACGAATCCTCTTCATACTGATGTAAATGACCTAGACATTTAAACAGTATACTGTCACTGATGGATGCAGCGAGATCCTGAGTAGAGGAGTGTGAATTGTTTAGAACAGAAAGTTCTTGTGAAAATCCAAGTTCTCCCTTTTTAAAGCATATATACATGTATACACATATATATGTATACAAAAAATACATGCATGCACGCACACGCGCACATACACACACACACACACACACACACACACACACACTGCAAACAATGGAGAAAACACCTTTTAAATTGATGGTCCAGTAATGTTATTCAGGTATGTTCAGCACATCTGAATGCTTTTGTACCAGAAAGGATGTTATTCAAAAAGCTCAAACTGAACAAGGAGATAACTTAAGCCTATGTGTGTCATGCTGGTTATAGCCCACGATGCTAAGTGGTAACTGATACTCCAAAATACAAGTAAAATTGTATGTTAATCTCATCAGCTCAGACTGAAAAGGAAGCACAGGAGCTGTACCATTTTAAAATCAATTCATGTTTGGGCAGTTCAGAGAAAAATGTGGCAAATAAGAATGTCTGATTTGATTTTATGGGAGATTTATTTCAGGGAAACAAAAGGCTGAGAAAGAACCTATTGCTTTCCTAATGGTCCAGGCAGAACAATGGAATAAAATGAATCAGGATACCATGAGTCTTTCAGCTGTTCCTCGTTGACACAATGAGGG
>NW_005842305.1:266014-284754 GCF_000455745.1 Alligator sinensis | reverse complement strand
GGGGGGGCGGGGGGCGGGACAATGAAGGGACAGAAAAAGAAAAGAAGTTGAATAAAACAGACACACAGAACAGAAGGGGATAGAACAGATGTACATAACACAAGAGGAAAAATCTGGGCTGAACTGATGAGCTAGTGACAGATTCATCACTGGACCAGAAGGAGAGATGAGGCCAAAACAAACTTAAGAATTCAAGAGACAGTGCAAGTTTTCAGTGTCCCCCCCACCCCTCGTTGTGAAAGAGCAAGGGTGTGATGGGGCTTAACAGATGATTGCAAACTGGTGGTTCTACTGCAGACAGGTTTCCTAATGTTGGGAACAGGATGCCCTCAGGCCACAGGCACTATTTAAAATTTCTGCACACACTCATTGTCACACATGGAGAAAGCTTTGAAGCACTCCTAGTTGAAAATTATCCCATCTCGACAGAGGATCTATAGTTTGATCAGTGATCTCATTAACTGTGGAGTCTTAAATATATAATCAAAATACCTTCAGAGACATGCGATAAAGAGCAGGCTCAAATAAAAGATATTTGTTAAAACAAGCTGGAATAAAGTCTCTGATTCTTGTCCTGCAGTAAACTTTATTCAGGCAGAGCTCTGTGCCAACCTGGAACCCTGATGACTTCATGAGGCACAACCTGGGCACAGAGGTTTGGGATCAGGATCTGAAGAATCTATTTTGCAACCACTGGTGCAAGGATTTTCTTGTATCACTGCTTCTGCTGCACCTCGCAGGCTGTAATCAAGTTTTATGCAGCTTCAAGCAGCTTCTAATTGAACATCAACAGCTGAGATAAAGTGTTCAACTTATGACAAAATTATAATGCATCCACAGAATGAGGCTATATGAGAAATCAATGTCTAAGGTCGAAAAAGAATGCAGATACAAAACCAAGTAAAATAACATTTTTCAAAACAAGTAATTCTTTCATGCTTATAAAACGGTTTTGCATGCACAAAAAACCCCAGCAGATTCTGTACAATAAGCAATAGTTCTGTTGTTCTAGCACACCCTGCTGTCTAGCTCTTAATCATGTAACACAAATGGAGAGTAATACTTACACCACAGCAAAGTGCTGCTTTACTGGTATCTTCACAGTACTTCATTACATAGAAAAGATACATTTAAGAACATATTTAACTTTAATCTAATTGCTGCTAAAATACATTTACTTAGAAAAGCATGTTTTCTCAGGAATCCATTATTTTAACTCTCCCCCCTCCCCCAATAAATTAATAAGTGGAGCTTCAGCCAGGCAGAAATGTATAAACAGCATTTCTTCTGCATTTCAAGATTTCAGGCTTTAGAATAGGAATCATAGCATTTATATTAGTGGAACAGAACTAATGTAAAAGGTGTATGATCATTTTTATAAACTGATGTATCCATTTGTTTCGTGTTCACCATAGGCCGGACGGAAGAGCAACAGCTCTAGAAAAGAAGCTTTCTTCTAAATACATGAGCAGACTGGACAGACATTTGCACTCCAAAGCCCATTACAGAGCTTGGAGACCTTAGGTATCCATTTCTTTGTTAAACTGGAGAATTTGAAATCATGACCAGAAATAGGTTTTGGTTTATACAGAACAGTAATTAATTAATAAAAAAAGTCTGAGGAATTTTTAACTGTACCATAAGGTTAGATTAATGCCATGAACTATTTAAAATATTCTCTCTCATCCGAGTTCTGACTCCTCAGTATTTTTTTTGGAGTTATTTTGCAACCAACTAGAAATATTGGAAAGAGATGAACCAGATAATGTATATTACAGTATAGAAAGAAGGTTAAAACAAAATTCATTGGTGTGTGAGTATATAGGCTTCATCTTCCTGCTCCCAGAATTCTTGACCAAGTGACAGACTCTGTGCACTGAAGAACAAATTAGAGTCATTGGGTCAAGAAACCTCACTTTAAAATTCTAACCCATAATTTATTTTGATTTTCCAGTTTCCTCTCTCTTCATTGGCTATCTCTATGCCACTCAAGTCAGAGGCCAGTTAAGTATAATTTAGAATGAAGATAGAAAGCCCCAGATATCTTTCTAACAGACTCTAACGAGCCAGACTACAAAGTGATCATATAAACTTAAAATGTCCCTCATATCATCATACTGTATTGCGATACTACATTATTTCTACCACAACAACCTCCATCTTTAAATTATTATTTTTCAGTATAATGAAAGGTAAGAATACAGTGCAAACATGAATTATTTTCTGGAAGCTTGAGATACAAGAATCTGCTTCAACAATAAGAATGGAAACTTATCACTAACGATACAAAATAAGAGCAACCAGCAGACACACCATAGCTCAGTTTATGCGTCTTAAAACTGTCAAAGATCATACTGAAATGAAACACAAATTTGCATTGAATAAGCAGTAGCAGAAACTGTGAGGGAGACTGTTGGGCTATCTTCACAGATGAAATGACCAACTACTCCAAGCTTCTGAGAGTTGTGAAAACTTTGAAAATGATTGTTTCAGTATCATGAAAAACTGGTTACTTCCAACATTAATAAGCAATTCCATCCCTGCTATACTCCCTCTTACCTCTTCTTCAAATAAGTACTGCTTAATAGCATCTATTTTCTTTAAGGTTGTGAATAGAGGTAGCTGAGCTACTATTAAAAATCACGTAATGCTTTGAAGAGGAGAAACCTTTCAAATGCTGAAGTTACCCCTTAGCTGCACAATCTCTATTAATGCTATAAAAATATGAGAGGACAAAAAGAAAATAGATGCAAGTAACTTTTGCATTTGGCACCTTTTGTCTAGATACTTCTCAAGTATTCTCTTTTTAATAAAGTTAATGCACACATGAGGACACACCACATCAAAGGTTTGCTACATATTTACAAGGCACCAACCCTTTCTCACTTTTTACATGAATGAAGAACCAATAAAGACCAGATCAGGACCCCTATAACTGTAGTATAAGCATACTTCAGTTCAGCACAATTCATGAAAGTTTGGCCTGGGAAGTTTAAAATAATCCAGATCCTTCTTACAATATAGAAACTGTAAACATTTTATAGCTGCCTTTAGGATTGGTGTATTGTGCAAAAGTTATAATTATTACTGTGTATAAGGATTTATGGCAGAAACCATATAAAAACTCTGTAAGAAGGTGCTATATCTATAATACAAAAACAAAACAAGGGAGAGATTTCATAATCATAATTCGAAATGCCATGCTGTTATTGAGAAGCTGGAAGCTCCTTTAATGTAATGGAGTTGTAGTGTGGGGAAGAATTTCTGTAATTTAAGGCCTAATGAATAAGGCTTATTTTGACCAATGAAGTGTGGCGATCTGAAGTCTTAAAACAAATGCATACTGACATAATGGAAAAGCACCACTGTGATAAGTGAGTGGAGTCCCCCCACAACTTGCTTGGTAGATGTTCTGATAAAATCCCTGCAGTAGAAGGCCATTGAAGTTCTTTTAAAATTGTTCCAAAGTTTTCATCTGTCAATAATTCCATCCCATAAGATGGCTGACCCTGGCTTTTTCTGTCATTTTCCGCACCCTACCTGACCTGGAAGTACCAAGGTTCAGAGGATCCTCGGTGTGCGCAAAACTGTCATTGTCAGAATCGTCATTATATAATACAGTTCTCCTGCCCTCGTTCCTTGTTTTAATTCGGGGTGGTCTACTGAATCGCCCTCCAAACAGATTTTCACCAAACTGTCCTCCAAACAGATTTTCAAATTCATCATCGGCAATTCGTGCACGTTTGGCTCTGGCAGCTCCTCGGGAGGCTCCTCTACCTCCTCGGCCTCTTCGTCCTCCCCTGCCTCCTCCTCTTCCTCTGCCACAGCCTCTTCCTCCTCTCCCACCTCTTCCCCCTCTGCTCCATCTACCCCATCTGCCCCATCTACCTCTCCTTCCTGTGCCTCTGCCCTGCCAATTTCTTTTCCCATTGGCAATTTTCCTCTTCATTTTTCTTTTGGGTTTAGTTTGCACAACTTTGCTATAGTCGTGGTCTCCATCAATATAATCCTGATCTGTCCTAGATGTTGATTCAGAGTCAGAGTCAGAGCCGCATCTACTTTCAGAACTTGAACTGGATTCCGACTCCCCACTTCCTGATGAAGATAAACCAGATTTTTCTTTCAATTCTCTCTTCTTGTCTGCTTCCTCCTCCTCTAGATGCTCATCTTCTTCCGATGCACTTATTAATTTTCTCTTGACTCCTACCCGAGGCTCTCTGCCATCACCATTTGTAAGTGGTCCATCAGATGAAAGATCTAAATCAGCACAAATAACCAGATGAACTGTTAAACACTACAGTAACAGTGTCAAGTCAGAAAGGGAAAGGATCAAGAATATATATATATTTTACAAACTTCAAAAATATTTTCAATTAAACTGCATCTTTGTCCTATACAGTTTACGTCATCAGCTCTCAAACATCTGTTCTTAATGCTTCAGTGCGCACAATTTTAAGCAAGCGACTGGATAGTCCAATTGAAATAAAAAGATTGCTAGGGACTAAAGTTATGTGGGTGCTCATTTAGAACTAAAAACCCTTTTCTTTCCACAGTTAACAATGCGTTGTTTGTAAGAGTTAAAAACCAACATTCATCCTCTGGAAGAGAAGACCTACTACACAACAAAAAAAATCCTTCTGTTTACAAAACAGTCATATGATAAACACAGGTATCTGTCCCTGTAATAAAATGGTCAGTTTCCCTAGATGTATACTATTCCACCCTTACCTCAGTGAAGAGCCTGGCTCTTGTGAAATATTACTTCACAATACACATGATTCAGCCAGTGTGTTTATGTTCCTTGCCACATACACTTAATTTTGTCTCTCACAAATAGCAACTTTAAAAATACTTAAAAAAAAATTTCCATTCAGTTTCAAAATGTTGAGTAAAACATCTGCTATTTTTTTAGCATCCTTTTGGAAATGCTATTGTTCCCCCAAATTTCTCTGAGAGTTAAACTCTTCCCATCAGGCAAAACTTTAAGAAGAGTCATGAATCTTTGGGGCATATTTATCCCATAGTTTAAACTACAGTTTTCATGAATGTAGCATGAACAAGCATGAATGTAGCATGAACAAGCTTATTTCACTTTGCCACATTTCAGGGACAGAAGTTTAATACTGCACCTAGACAGAAAGGTCACAACTACAGTTGAGATACAAGAACCATTTTCTTTTAAGAAAATAAGACATCCAAAGAAAAGAAAACAATATTTTTGTCTTGGGAATTTATCACCTTGCTTAACTGGTGTGGATTTACTCCTGACAGGCCTGTTTTTCCCTGGATCAACATTGTTTCCACTTCGGTTCTGTGCATTTGAGCCAGAGGAAGAGGGCTGGCCCTCTCTCTCACCAACAGCTGGATCCAGAGGTTCCTCTGTAGTATCTGAAACTTAAAAGCACAACATCACAAACCAATAGCAACAGCAAAAGCAACCTCCCTCATCTCTCTTTCCAGAGTGGTAGTGCCAGGACAGTGCTAACAAGAAGATTTCAGATGTACAAAGCAGCTCAGTCCTAGGCTTTATTAACACAAGAGACGGAATAAATCTATTTTGCTCTGAAAGCTGCACAAGTAACTTCCTAGGAACTTAGGGATCCTTAGGGCATGGACACACATAACACTTAGAATGGAATGCCCTAAGGGCATTTTTAAATGTATAGCGGGACATGGTGCCAGGTGCTTTAATTAGTAAGACACGCTAATTAAGAGCACCCATGAATCAACGTCACCGTGCATCCCTGTGCTGAAAAAAATGGTGGTGGGGTGCTTTGGACTAAAGCTCATTGAATGTGTTTTATTTCAAAGCACACTGCTGTCATTTTTTCAGCACAGAGATGCGCAGTGACACTGACCCACATGATACACAAGGCTGCTGGAGTGCGTCAATTTCTGTGCTCCAGCAGACTCGGCAATGTGCTGGATTTCCAGTGCGTCGGACCAGGCTCCGCACATGTGTATAGGAGCCCTAAGTGGACAGAAATACACACCTGTTAAATTGGTTTAAATACACTTGGAACAGTTCAAAAGTGAACATGGAAAATCAAATATTATATTAAAATGATTCACTGGGAACCAGTTCAGTGTTATGTGAAGACACCAAGCCTTCTGTGACAGGGGTGTTGTCACTCTTCCAGGTATCCCATGCTGCATTGGCTCCTCCGCACCCCCTCCCCTCTACACTACTAAAACTGGCCGCTCTGGTATGTAGCCAGAACTCTACTGCTCCTTCATTTTCCTTTTGAGCGCTTGTACATGTGACAAAAAATTGGCCATTTTTGCAGTTTAATTGTGTCATGCTGTACAAGTGCAGGAGTTTTTAATGATTTAAATTAGTTTGCTACATTGCAAACTAAACCACATCCACATGTAGTTTAGTTTGGAACGTAGCTATTTGTAACGTTGCAGCCTTTGACAGCTCGCCCCCCCCCCCGCCACAGGAGAGGCAGGCTGAAGGTAGAAGTGGAGTGCGGCCCAACCTTTTTTTTATTTTTTTTATTTTTTGCAGGGCCTGCCTGTGTCTCCCATGGCCAGGGGGCAAGCTGCCAGTGGGCTGAGCAGCCCTGAGCTGCAGTGGGCCCTGGTTCTTTCTTCCGCAGTGGTGGCACCCCCTGGGTGGGCTGCTAGTGAGCAGGTGCTGGCCCTGCTCAGGCTAGGGGAACAGTCGGATCTGGCCAGGTGCTGCCTCTGAGCTGGGGCAGCACCGGCACTTTATCAATGCAGCTGGGCGGCCCTGGGGGGCATTGACACTGTGGAGGGAAGAACTGGGGCCCCTGCAGCTCAGGGCCCACCAGCAGCTCGCCCCCTAGCTGCAGGAGAGGTGGGCAGGCTCTGCGGGGGGAGGGAGGGGGAGAAGGATCAGGCCCTTCACCACACAGTTCCTGAGTGGTAGGGGGCCTGGTCCTTCCCTCCGCAGCTGTGGCACCCCCCAGGGCCACCCAGGCAGGGTGCTAGCTACACGGGTGCTGCCCCAGCTCGCAAGCAGCACCCGTCAGATCCAACTCTTCCCCAAGTTAGCTCCCTGTGCTGTGTCAGCTTGCATGGGCAGACTCTGCCCGGGGGGGGGAAAGCAGTGAGGGGCCTAATCCCTTTTTTTTTTTAAACCCGGAGTTCGCCCGCCTCTGCCGTGGCCAGGGTGTGAGCTGCCTCTGGGCCTTGAGCTGCAGGGGACCCCGGTCCTTCCCTCCACAGTGGTGCCGCTCTTTGGGGCTAACCAGGTAGGCTGCTAGTGTGCAGGTTCTGCCCCAGCTCAGAGGATGCACCCGCCTGCTAGCAGCCTACCTGGGCAGCCCCAGGGGATGCCACCACCATGGAAGGAATGACTGGGGCCCCCTGCAGCTCAAAGGCTACTCAGCCTGCCAGCAGCTCAGCCCCTGACTGCAAGAGATGTGGGCAGGCTCTGTGAAAGAAAAAAAAAAAAGGATCTGGCCCCTCACTGTAACACGGAAGCCCCTAAACTGAAACAGTGGGTTTTTAACCATCACAATTAAAAACCCAGTTTCAATTTAGGGCACTAAACCCTTGTCACATGTACAAGCACCCTTTTTTGTTACTTTTGATCACTGAGCACCCTTTCACGGTTTGTTCAATAAAAGATATTTTTCTAACAACCAGCTCTGACCTCAGTCCATACTCAACCATGGCCCCATCATACACCCCCAGCACCTTGGAACCAAAATGCATGGGGCCCAAGCACTTTGCCCCTCCCCCATCCAAGTCAGGCAAGCACACTACAAACTGGTCTTTTGCAGACTACTGAAGCTTACTGAACTCACGCTTAGGAAACAAGGGAAAGTGTCATGGTCCCTAGATCACCCACCTGCTGGGACTTGCAAAACATGGGTGCAAGCACTCCCTTCACTCCACTTGTCCAGTCTGAGGCCTGCTGGGTGCTCACTCATACCCCTAGTGTCAGAGCCACAACACTTCCCTAAATTATAGACCTGTTCCCAAACACTGATATTCAGGAACAGTTTGATTGTTATGTGTGTCCACATCTTTAGTTCGTGCATAATCTATGTAAACCTCATTTATGTGACTGAACAGCAGTGAGGTTCAAGCCTGAGACAGATACATACAAGATTTTTGTTTAAGCTCAGCACTAAGGGTGTTTTTACATATGATCTGGGGATGGAGGGGGGCTTTAATTAGAGTGGCTCCAAGAAACGCTCCAATAAGAGCATCCACAAAGACCCGCTCTAATAAGAGCATCCATAGTGTCTCATATATCAGCACCCCCGTGCTTCAAAATGGTGGCAGAGAGACTTTAACTACAGCTTGAACGAGCTTTAAATAAAGCGCCCCTGCCACCATTTTGAAGCAAGGGGACGATGATGTACGAGATGCAGAGGCTGAATGTAGTGCACTAACTAGCATGCTCTAGTAGACTTGATTAAAAAAAAAATCGAGTCTGCTCCAACACACTGTAATTGCAGAGTGCCAGAACAGTCTCCCTGCACGTGTACAGACACCCTAAGTGTCTCAGTCTTTTCATCACTTGGCAATTACAAGGAGGCACTTGTGCTTTTCCTTGGGTGCTGCCATATGTTAACTTTTTAAAAAATTATTATCATACTTACCATGAGATGAAACTGATGAACTAGTCCTAGTCAAAGGCAGTGAGGTATTCTGGTTGGTTTTAGGCTGCATCTTCATTTGTTTCTGCTTCCCTTTAGGGCTGAACACATGAAACATCCCCACAGAGTTAAAATTGTTAACCAAAAAATGTTTTTTAACAATGACTGTCCTAATTTGCAGTGGTAGGAGTAAGATTTAAATCTGCAACACAGGTAGTCTTGATTCTCTATCAAATTGTAGTAGCAAAGTAAAGTAAAAACATGATTGAACTCAAGGGAATACAACTTTTCAAGAACAAGTTTTATCCTAGTGCTTCTTAAAAGGAATGTTCAATTTGCTTTGCTACTTAACATGGTTTCATCCAACTTTAAACTGAAGGTATTGCTTGCAATGAGCATTACAGATGCTGACAGCACACTGATTATGCAGACAAGATCATCCACTGCACTCAGTCAACAGTAGACAACATACAACGGTGAACACTAGAAGAGTTTCTGACAGATTTGCTTTAGTCACATACTCAAGTTCTTGGGCTAGACAAATAGCTAACTGGGTGAAATCCCATAGCCTCTGTTAAATAAAACGTCAGATGATCTAATGGCCCCTTGTTACCTTCAAGCCTATGGATCTATGTGCATCTTAAAATCTGAAACCTAATTACATAAAAAGTAACAAGGAAATATTGATCATGACAAGGCTTGACTTTCATGTTTCAAAATATAAGGGAATTTGCAACCCAGTGTCAACAGCCATCACATGCAGACAGAAAAGATGGTGATTTTGCATCTTGTCTAGAGATGGTGCTTCTGACTGTATAGTACTCCTGACAATAATGAAAAACAGAAAACAAAAACAAAATAAATGCTAGCGTGGAATTTGAATTCAAGGTTTTCCACCTACACAAGAGACTGCAGTACAAATTGGTCTATATATGTTATTGACTTGTTAGGACTATTTTCCAGTAAAATAAAGATTTCTGAAATCAGTAGACAGTGAACCTTGCTTTCATTAAGTTACCTGGATGCTCTGCTGCTAGATGGTGAACTACTACTGCTTCTTAGTCGTTTTCGGTATCGTGGCCGTTTTCTCTTCTGATGCTGCATTGCAGACTTGTATTCAGCGATAATGTTCTTCATGTGATTTTCAAATAAGGCAGATAATCTAAGTGTCATGCTGTAGATCTAGAGAAAAAAAGTTAGTCACACTTAGTGACAACTGTGTAAATGAGATCAATGCAGTAAAAAGTGTTGCAAAAATACAGAGAAATCGATCAGTCTCAATAATACAAAAGCAAAATCTCCGTAGTGAGAAAGATCTTTAACTGTATACTAAATATCAGTATTTTAGAAAATAATGAAGTGCTTTAAACTGAGGGCTTAAAATAAATTAAAATATAATTATTTGTTGTATAGAACAAATAGATGAAAAATGTGATTAATGAGGTTCCTTAATAGGAAAAAGGATAGAAAAAAATGCACTCAAATTCCTGAAGTACCATACTGCTGGCTATTCAGGCCCATAGGCTGTCTCCCATCTTACACTGGAGATTCTTTATGCATAACATGTCTAAAATAAAGCCTTTCATCTAAATCCTCACAATTAAAATAGTCAACCATGTCCCTATCTTGCATCACAATTATTGTAGAACATCCTGCTCCACTTATCTACCCAGAATGTTGCTGAAATGATAACATACTTTAGTGCATCACTTGGACCATATCACCCCATGCTCCACTGGCTCTAGCTTCTCTATCACAAATATAAAATCACTTGTCTTCACACTTTCACAGCCCTTCACAGCTTATCCTCTCCCCATCTCTCATTCAGTAATCAAAGATCTACCTCCCACCAATAGCCTACAATGACAGTCTTCATTTCCCATCTGATCAGTTTTCAAATAGCACCTGTGTGCTTTATTTTATGATGGCCTTCGTGCTTACAAGGAGCTCTCTCCCCATTAGCCTCTTTCAAAGTCTAATTTGCCATAATAGCTGCTAAATACTTAATAGTTGTTAGGCTCCTGATATACTAACAGATACTAATAGTTGTTAGGCTTAGCTTAGCAGGAAACTCTTCAGCGAGCTAAAACGCAGAAAGGAAGCTTACTTATAAGAAGTGGAAACTTGGACAAGTGACTAGGGACAAGTATAGAAGTATTGCTCAAACATGCAGGGATGAAATCAGATAGACCAAAGCACAATTGGAGTTGCAGCTAGCAAGGGACATGAAGAGTAACAAGAAGGGTAAAAAGAGGAAGATCAGGTAAAGTGGGGGTCCATTACTGAATAGGGGAGGCAACCTAGAGACAGATGATGCAGAAAAGTCTGAAGTACTCGATGCCTTTTGCACCTCAGTCTTCACAGGCAAGGTCAGCTCGCAGACTACTGCACCTGGCAGCAGTTTGGGGAGGAGATGAGCAGCTGACTGTGGTGAAAGAACAAGTGAGGGACTACTGAATAAAGCTGGACACGTACCAAGTCCATGGGACTGGACGTGATGCACCTGAGGGTGTTAAGGGAGTAGGCTGATGTGATGGCAGAGCTGCTGGCCATTATCTTTGAAAACTCATGACAACTGGGAGAGGTCCCAAGTGAATGGAAAAGGGCAAATAGAGTGCTCATCTTTAAGAAAGGAAAGGAGGATCTAGAGAACTACAGACCAATCAGCCTCACCTCAGGTCCTGGAAAAAAATAATGGAGCAGGTCAAGGAACTTGGAGGAGAAGGTGATTAGGAACAGTCAGCATGAATTCACCAAGGGCAAGCCATGCCTGACCAACTTGATTGCTTTCTATGATGAGATGACTAGCTGTATGGACACCAGGAAAGCAGCGGACATGATATATCTTGACTTTAACAAGGCTTTGAATAGTTTCCCACAATATTATGGCAAACAAGCTAAGGAATTACAAGTTCGATGAATGGACTGTAAGGTGGATAGGAAACTAGTTGAATCGCCAGGCTCAGCAAGCCTAGCTTAGTAAGCTAGCTTAGATAGTCTATCAATAGCTCAATGTCTAGCTTTCTGCCAGTACCAAGTGGAGTGCCCCACAGGCTGGTCTTGGGGCCAGTTTTGTTCAATATCTTCATCAACGATCTGGAAGATGGGACAGAGAGCACCCTCAGCAAGTCTGCAAATGACACCAAACTTGTAGCAGATATGCTAGAGGACAGAGCTAGGATTCAGAGAGACTTAGATATATTGGAGGACTGGACCAAAAGAAATCTCATGAGATTCAATAAAGACATGTGCAAAGTCCTGCACTCAGGATGGAACAGTCCCAGGGAACTGTACAGAATGGGGACTGACTGGCTAAGCAGAAGCTCTGCAGGAAAGGACATGGGGGTTACAGTGGATAATAAGCTGAATATAAGCCAACAGTGCACCCTTGTTGCCAAGAAGGCTAATGCATACTGGGCTGCATTTGTAGGAGTGTTGCCAGCCAATCAAGAGAAATGATTATTCCCCTCTATCTGGCATCGGTGAAACCAAATCTGGAGTACTGTGTCTGGTTTTGCGCCTCCTCACTACAGAAAGGATGTGGACAAATTGGAGACAGTCCTGCAGAGGGCAATGAAAATAGTTAGTGGGCCAGGGCACGTGACTTTTGAGGAGAGGCTGAGGGAATTGGGCTTATTTAGGAGAAGAGAAGACTGAGAAATAGCAGCCTGTAGCTACCTGAAGCAGGGTTCAAAAAAGGATGGAGCTAAACTGTTCTCAGTGGTGGAAGGTGACAGAACAAGGAGCAATGGTCAAGTTGCAGCAAGGGAAGTTTAGGTTAGATACTAGGAAAAACTCTCACAGGAAGGACTGTGAACACTGTGAAGCACTGGAACAGGTTACCCAGAGAGGCTGTGGAATGTCCATCCTTGAAGATTTTGAAGACCCAGATAGACAAAGCCTTGGCTGGGATGACATAGTTGGGGATGATCCTGCTCTGAGCAGGGGTTTGGACCAGATGACCTCCCAAGGTCCCTTCCAAAACTAATTTTCTATGATATGTAGAAACCACTTCCTATCAAATTAAACGGTGTTTTGTTGCCTTTTTCTTTATTCCTCAACCCATCTGTTGTCGCTTGTTTATAATCGGGCTGGAAGTTCCTTGGGACAGGAAGTCTGTTTTATTTTGCTTCTACAGTGCTATCTTGATCCACAACTAGCATTCTTAGTCACTCTGCCCAACTGTTTTACCTTTAAGACTAAGGAATTTTGAGACATACAGGGGGCACCTACATGCGCCACTATGGTGCCATTGTTACAGTACCATCATTTAGTACTTCCTTTTGGAAGTACTAAAAGATGGCACAGTAACAGCCCATACTGTGCCGTGCACACGGTCATTTTTAGGCGCTACATTGCCATACTGATGTGCTATAATGAGGGAATGTGTTGCTACGGCGACATAGCTGCAGCATCATGGTTTTTGCCCACAGACAGTACATTGCCGTAGCACGCTGCTACAGTGACATAGCACCACAGGGCTGTGCAAAATTTCACTGGGTATTTCATTTTGAAGCTGTTTTGATGCATTTCGAGCTCGAAACAGTGAAATTGAAATGAACCAAAAGCCTTTGAAACAGCTTTGAAACGAAACAAGGGCACTCTAAATGTTTTGAAAGTTTTGAAACCTTTCAAGTTTCGAAGCCGGGCTTACTTGGCTTCAGCAGCCTCCTGTCATCTGGCACAGATCTGGGGGCTGCGCTTCCAGGAGGATTCTGGTACAGCTCCCAGCCCTCCTGGGGGTGCAAGCCCCCAGATCCGCGTGTCGGATGACAGCATGCTGTCGCTGCCAGCTGGGGCCAGTAGCAGCTCCAATCTTCCTGGCACTTGGCACAGGCTGCGCCAGATCACAGGAAGCTGCTGCTGCTACCTGGGACCGGCGCTGGGTGCAGCCTGCACCCAGCACCGGGAAGATTAGTGCTGCCACTGGCCCCAGGCAGCAGAACAAGCCTCCTGTCATCTAGCAGGCAGATCAGAGGCCCGCATTCCCGGAAGGAGTCCGGCACAGCCTTGTAGCCCTCCCAGGGGTGTGGGCCCCCAGATCTGTGGGCCAGATGATAGGAGGCTGCTGCTGCCGGCAAGTGAGAGGAGTTTTGTTTGTCAACATCTTGAAGTGCAGTTTCCCAGAAACCTATGCACCTATCTTCTTGAATCTTGGCAGGCTTCATGCCCACAGAAGGGCATAAAGTCCCTGCAAGTTTCATCTGAATCAGGCAAGAAACAACAAAGTTTTAGGCATTTTCATGATTCCCCATTATAGCCTATGGGCAAAACATCAAAACAGTGTCGAAACAGCAAAACAGTTCCAACAAAACGAAGTGGAACAGTGCTTTCGAAACTAAACGAAATAGAATTCGAAGTGGAACAGCACTGTTTTGCACAGTCCTACTATTAAGGTCTATCTAGTCCCAAATGCCAGGCATATTTGATTCTTAATACTCTTTATACATTCTACTTTCTGTATAGCAACAATACCCAAAATTATAATCAGCATTCTCTCCAAATGTGTTAAATGTTGTGTGCATGAGCTGCTTGTCAGGACTTGGGGATTGGGTCACTATATATTTAATAGGCTATATATGTCATTCCTTCACTATTTCTGCTTGGCTTCTGCAGGAATAATTATAACAAAAGCCAAGGCTGCGATGGAACTCCAGCTAGCTACAAATATCAAGAACAATAAATAGTCCTTTTTTAGATATGTGAGGGGCTGGAGGAAAAGCAAGGGCAACGTTGGACCCCTGCTAAACCAGATGGGACAACTGACAACCAACGCCCAGGAAAAAGCAAACTTGCTAAATAGGTATTTTGTGTCAGTTTTTCACCAGTCCCATGGGACGCCCCTGCCCACTACGGGACAGGGAGGCCCGGGTGAGGGAGATTCCTTACCCTCCTTTGAAGCTGACCTTGTGAAGGAACATCTTGAGAGGCTGGATTCCTTTAAGTTAGCTGGCCCTGATGGTTTACACCCGAGGGTACTCAAGGAGCTGGCAAGTATCATAGCTCAGCCCCTGGCAAGGATCTTTGAGAACTCCTGGTGTTCTGGTGAAGTGCCCAAGCACTGGAAGGAAGCCGAAGTGGTATTTATCTTCAAGAAAGGGAGGAAAGTGGATCTGGCAAGATAGAGGTCAGGCCCATCAGCCTGACCTCTATCCCGGGGAAGATCTTGGAAAAGATTATCAAAGAGGCCATCCTTAACAGACTGGCTGATGGCAACATCCTGAGGAATAGCTAGCATGGGTTTGTTGCAGGTAGGTCTTGCTTGACCAATCTCATTTCCTTTTATGACCAGGTGACCTATCACCTGGACAAGGGGGAAGAGATTGATGTCGTATATCTTGATTTTAAAAGAGCCTTCGATCTGGTATCTCATGATCACCTCTTGGCAAAACTGGTTAACAGCAGCCTCGGCCTCACCACGATCCGCTGGCTGGGGAATTGGCTCCACGGTAGGACCCAGAGGGTGGTGGTTTATGGAAGCCAATCGTCATGGTGCACTGACCAGTGGGGTCCCTCAAGGCTCTGTCCTAGGGCCTATACTATTTAACATCTTCATTAATGATGTAGACATAGGTGTCAGAAGCGGACTGGCCAAGTTCAATGACAACACCAAACTCTGGGGTAAAGCACCCACACCTGAGGACACGAGGGCAATCCAGGCAGATCTTGAAAGGCTTGGGAAATGGGCAAAGAACCTGATGGTGCTTAACACCGAAAAATGCAAGGTTCTCCACCTTGGAAGGAAAAACCCTGCAGTATGCTTATAGGCCCAGCAGTGCTACGCTGGTTAGCACGACAGACAAAAGGGACTTGGGGGCTATGATTGACCACAAGATGAACATGAGCCTTCAGTGTGATGCTGCGGCTAGTAAAGCAAGCAAAATGCTGGCTTGCACCCACAGATGCTTCTCAAGCAATCCCAGGACATCATTCTCCTGTTGTACTCAGCCTTGGTGAGGCCGCAGCTGGAGTACTGTGTCCAGTTTTGGGCTCCACAATTCAAAAAGGATGTGAAGAACCTTGAGAGAGTGCAGAGGAGGGCCATGCGCACGATCAGAGGTCAGAAAAACAGACCTTATGAAGAGAGGCTGAGAGCCATGGGACTATTCAGCGTGGAAAAGTGCAGGCTCAGGGGTGATCTGGTAGCCACCAAAAGTTTATCAAGGGTGCTTGGGGGAATGTCTGTTCACCAGAGCAGCCCAAGGGATGACAAGGTCAAACGGTTACAAACTCCTCCGTGACCGTCTCAGGCTAGATATAAAGAAGAACTTCTTTACTGTCTGAGCCCCCAAGGTTTGAAATAGACTGCTGCCAGAGGTGGTTCAAGCACCTACTTTGAATGTCTTCAAGAGACATTTGGATGTTTATCTTGCTGGGATCCTATGATCCCTGCTGACTTCCTGCTGCTGGGGCAGGGGGCTGGACTCGATGATCCTCCGGGGTATGAACAGGATTATTTCAAAACCTGTTCTCAGACATCAATAACTATTGAACTCCATATCAATCGATGAATTAACATTTTATTTAGAACCTACATCTGCCTTCCCCTCCCCCTACCAATTTGTAATTTGGCAGTGGAAAACACAAATTCTAATGTTTTCAAGCTTTTACAATACCACATAAGTGAGCTAAGATACACTGAAGAATAATGTACCATGTGGGTACAAATAAAAACCTATACTGTTCACTTAACCAGTTTTGGCAACATAATTTTATCTAGTTAACAACAATATGCACATTCCAATGCTTTAATCTCCATAATTTAAATGCAAGAAAAAAAAAAAAACCCTACTTAAGGCCTCAACCAGTCCCTTGTTCTAGATGGCAGCCTAAGTAGTTTCATAGTTGGTAGGGTCGGAAGGAACCTGAGCAGATCATCAAGTCTGACCCCCTGCCATGGACAGGAAAGAATGCTGGGGTCAAACGACCCCGGCAAGGTGTCTATCCAACCTCCTTTTGAAGACCCCCAGGGTAGAAGCGAGCACCACTTCCCTTGGAAATCAGTTCCAGATCGTAGCCACCTTGACTGTGAAGTAGTGCTTCCTGATATCTAGCTTGAATCTACTCTCCATCAACTTATGGCCGTTAATCCTCGTTACTCCCAGTAGTGCTCAGGGGAACAGGGACTTTCCCACTGCCTGCTGGTCACCCTTGGCCAGTTTATAGACAACCACCAGATGCTCTCTCAGCCTTCTCTTGTGGAGGCTGAACAGGTTCAGGTTCCGTAGCCTCTCCTCGTAGGACCTGCCCTGCTGCCCCCTGGTCATGTGAGTGGCCCTCCTCTCAATGTTGTCCACATCCCTCTTGAAGTGCGGCGCAGTACTCCAACTGCGGCCTGACCAGTGTCACATAGAGGGGGAGGATCACCTCCTTGGACCTGCTCGTGATGCATCTGTGGATACATGACACGGTGAGGTTGGCCTTCCTGACTGCGTCCCCACATTGGCGGCCCATGTTCATTTTGGCATCAATAATGACTCCAAGATCCTTTTCTGCCTCTGCACTGATGAGAAGGGGGTTCCCAAGCCTGTAGGTATGCTGCTGGTTCTTTCTCCCTACGTGCAGTACCCTGCACTTGTCAGTACTGAATCCCATCCTATTCTCATCCGCCCACCCCTGTAACCTGTCCAGATTCAATTGCAGCCTGTCCCTCCCTTCTAGTGTGCCCACTTCTCCCCACATCTTAGTGTCATCTGTGAATTTGAACAAGGTGCTTTTCACCCCCTCGTCCAAGTTTCTGATGAAGATGTTGAACAGTGCGGGCCCGAGGACCAAGTCCTGGGGGACCCCACTGCCCACATCCCTCCAGGTTGAAAATGACCCATCTACCACCACTCTCTGGGTGCGGCCTTCCAGCCAATTGGCCACCCATCTGACTGTGTAGGCATCGACACCACAATCTCCTAATTTTTTAACGAGAATGGGGTGAGAGACAGTGTCGAAGGTCTTCCTAAAGTCCAGAAACACTACGGGCACCACGACACCTGCATCCAAGGATTTTGTGACCTGGTCATAGAAGGCCACCAGGTTGGTCTGATAGGACCTGCCTCTAATGAACCCATGTTGGTTGCCCCTAAGCATACACTCCCCTGCTGGTCCCTCACAGATGTGCACCTGGATAATTTTCTCAAAGAGCTTCCCCAGGACCGAGGTAAGACTAAAAGGCCTATAAATCCCTGGGTGTTCCTTCCTCCCTTTTTTGAAAATGGAGACCACATTGGCCCTTTTCCAGTCCTCTGGCACCATTGTTGAAAAATAATTCCACTTTTCAACAAAGCAACCAAACTACCATGGGCCTGGTGCCCCAGCATGTCTAAAAACTGTGTGGACAGCTGGGGTTGCATGCAATTTTTAAAATGTCTTGGGATTAGAGAGATTCTCAAACCCCAGAGTCTAGGGCTGGGACTGTCAATCAGCCAACCATTGGCCCTGGTCCTCGAACTGAGCCTGGGGCTGTCCCAGGGCCAGGCCTGACAATAAACTGATTGTTAACATTAGCCCTGACAACCCTGGGTGTTGGGGCTACCCCCAGCCCGATCTCTGGGATCAGGCTAAGGGTAACTCTGAGCTGAACTAAGACCTGGGTCTGCCTGTACCAGATTCTGATACTCTGCTAAGCATCAGGTACAGGGGCAGCTCCAGGGTCCAGGACGGATCACCTCCTGACCAATCTGCAGAATGAGGATTGAGGCAGCTCTACAGAGATATGAGGAATTTTATGATTGAGATATGAGGAATCTTATGCCTACCCCAAAATATTGCATGTCTGGCACAGATGGACATCCAATGTTTGGGATGGGGCATAAAATTCTCTGATCCCAACTGCACCATTATTTTAGCATCTCTCAGGGGCTTTAGTGTCCTATCAAGGTAGGTGGCAAAAGAGAAAAACAGCTGTACAATTGGAGCAGAGTAGCATGCAAGAAGTTGATGTGATGCGTAACGATGCCTAATCATGCAAAACACTGAGGAACCTCATTTGCTGCTTACTAAGTCAAAGATACCACTGATTATAGATTTTTTTCTGAGACTGTGGGCCACTGACAAGTGTTGTCTCTATTGCGTCAAAACTCCTGCCTGCACAAAAAAGTACGAAGTCACCACCACACATAAGCTTTGGCTTCCTTGTCAGAAATTGAACAATTGTCAGAAATCCAAGTC
>NW_005842305.1:265265-265983 GCF_000455745.1 Alligator sinensis | reverse complement strand
AAGAGTGTGTCATGTTAAGGACTGCCATTCTTTATGGCCCATGTGACTGTTGAGAAGGCCCAAAAAACATCTATTGGGTAGAAACTCCTTGTGGCAGGGCACTGTTTGTGCTGCCACTTTAAGGGCCTGGAGCTGGCAGTCGCCAGGTGCCGGATGAGGGAAGCCATTTTGAATCTGGGGCTGCCCATATAAACAGGGCAGTTCTGCTGCTGAAGGCCAGGCAACAACACTGCCTGGCCAGAGGGCCGCTGGTATCATCTGGAGGTACGGGAGGAGCTGTAGGGGATGGTAAGGAGGCTCCTGGTCTTGGGCATGACCTAAAACTGCACCCTGCCAGGAGTGGGAGGCCTGGTGGGGCTCCCAGCGGTGCAGGAGCCCCCAGGAAATGCCAGGCAAGTTACTACCCCGGTGAAAGGCGGGTCAGGGCGCTTTAACCCCTAGCCCCCACAACCGGGTGGGTTACCCCTTTGTGTAGCGTCTGGAAGGTGGACCCCTGGAAAGAGAGAAAAAGGCCATAGACTCAGGCCTGTCCGGACTTCCCCTGACTGGTCCATGATGGGGTCAGGACCCGAAGGGTCGAAGGGTCAGAGACCCACCGCGAGGAACGCCCAAGAGCTGCGTGCCTGGGGTTCTGACTGGCCTGGAGGTGGGCCAGGGCTAGAGGAGCCAAAGGTCCTGGTGGGGGGACCACACCCAGAAGGGGAAGCGGGTCAGGAAG